>NW_007728421.1:63315-67098 GCF_000696425.1 Galeopterus variegatus | reverse complement strand
AAAGTCCATGTTAGACTTAAGTTTATTTGCGTTTCCTTCAAAAAATGTTTACACTTCTTGCAAAAGTGTTTTGTTCAGCAGATTTTAATTCTCACACACTTAAAACCCCACATCTCAAATTTTTATTTTGTAAATATGCATTTATTCCTAGTAACACTAATTTTAGTCACAATAAAGTACATATAAAATATGATAGTAAAAATGAACTCTATGTGTTCAGTACTGAAATGAAGACTTCGCTCTTCTGAGCAATGTCTTTTGTAATACATTAGTTTCCTCTTCACTGTACCACTTTATGATATTTTCTTTATGGGTGCCCTCCAATCACCCTTCCTTTTAACAACATTGGGAAGAATATTATCTGTTTCTAATATAGTATGCCCATGTGACAAATAATTAGCACATTTACTTTCTTTGAAGAATACCTAAGAGTCACTAAAGAAAGTTTAAAGAGAGAGGAAGGAAAATTGGCAAACTTCCAGGGCACTGCTGCCCCCTAGAAGGAAGTGTGAGTAGCGCATTTGACCAGTACAGACAAATCTTGGGAGGAAGAGACTCTAAGAAGGCAAATTGTGTACCCCAGTTAACAGCCTACTGTTGGCCACATCTTCAATTTCCTTTGCCCTATCCTGTGTCTAAGCTTCAGCACAGTATTACCTGTAACATCCTAAACTTAAGCCCTAGTAGATCTATCCTAATAAATTCACAGGAGATCTCTGTGAATATGTACAGACATACAAGCAAACTTTTCTTGGCAAAATATAATTAATTATAAAATATTATAATTAATAATTTTTAAATAATGAAGGCGAAATTTTAGATTATCTGCATTAATGTGAGATTTAAGGCATGGTTGTAACTGTTGCCCAGGCATGTGATGGGCTTGTATTTCTTTGCTCATTGACCCTCACAGAGTTCAGTAAAGCAGTCACTCTCATTCCCAATTTCTACAGGAGAAAACTGAGACCTAGGGAGTTTAGGTGATGGGCAAAAATTACAAAGCTCAGTTTTTTTAAAAAAAAAGGCAGAATATTTATTATTCATTTATTCATCATGTGTATATGAAGTGCCTTTTTTCTATGTCCCCTTTCTGTATTAAATAGTAGAAGTACAATAATGACACACAACTAATTTCCCTCTTTTTAGTCCAGTTCATACGGAGGTGTTGTGCTGTGAGCTCTCCCAGATTTTCTGGCACCGCCTAAAGAAAAGGACACATCATCACTGAATGACAGAGGAAGCAACACATGAGCAGCTGTTATAGAAGCAATAAAACTAATGTATTGCATTCCAGGCAATGGTTATAATGACAGTTTGTCTTTATTAGGATCAATGATGAACAAATTAAAAATAGAATACTGTCAAATTGCAACATACAAAACAGAACACTCTAATTTTGTTAAGTTGTGCTGTCTCCTTTAATTTTGTAACACAGCAGAGTTAAAAAGGCATACTGGGAAATATGAAAATCAGGATCTCATAATTATGCAATACGTTATGAATATGAATGCAGTTTCTCCAAGCAACCTAAGACAATGCTGTAGATGTTTTATAGAGCTCTGCATGCGTGAGAATCTTTCTGTTCCCACAGACACATTGTGCATCTAGATTCTAAGATATTTCCTTCGTACCCAGCACTGTAAGTCTAAAAGGCCGCTGTTGGGGAGTGTCAGAGACGATTTTAAATTATGTGAGAATCTTTCTGTTCCCACAGACACATTGTGCATCTAGATTCTAAGATATTTCCTTAGTACCCAGCACTGTAAGTCTAAAAGGCCGCTGTTGGGGAGTGTCAGAGACGATTTTAAATTAGAGGTCCAATAAACATTATCCACATTCCTAAATGAAGACAGCGTGCAAAAAGGGTTTGTAAGCTCAAACGTGTTAGGCACTCATCAATAGCATCACATTAAAACAGCAAGATGATTGGGGAATTGCCAGAGGAATTTAACAAGCCCCAGTCATGGCCACCAGTGGGCCATGCTTGTTCCCATTCTCTGGGGCCCTAAATATCGCACCAAAATTTACAATGTTTTTCTCCAAAAGTTCTTCACATTTTCTACCTTCATCTAACCCTCTTCCCACCTCAATTCATGATAAAAAATTACCATCTATTTATAAGAATGCTTTACAACTTTTCCCAGGGATTTTCCATATTTTGTGAAATGTTGTGGTATTATACAGAAAATTATATGGAATGCGTCATATCCCGTTGATGGGAGGAAAAACAGACCCAGAGAGGGTAGTAAGCCCGGTAAACATTGAGCATGTCCTCGGGTTATGGAGAGCCAGAATCTTATCTTCTGACCAAGTGCTTCTTGCCTGCACACACCACCACACTGCTCCCCCAACCCTGCTGCCTGTTTCCTGATGAGTTTTTAAATCAATCAGAACTTCCTTCCTGTTAATCTCTGCAGGAGAAGAATCCTCGTCTTATCTGGAAATCTAACCCCTCAACCTTTGCTACAGAATCTGCTCTTCCTGCATAAGGAGATCCTGTTCTCACTCTTATTCTCCCCACTCCCACACCCCCACCACAGAACATCAATTTTGTCTTCTCCTTTGGCTCTCTTTCATGCTCAAATTTCCTCGACTCTGAAAAAAGATACCAGAGTCCTCATTGCCTCTTTTAGACCTCACCCTGTATTAATCCTTTTATCTAGTCAAGTTCCACAGATACGCAGCCTGCACCCACAGTCTCCATTTACTTTGCTCTAATTGCTTCCATATGCTTCTGCAATCTGTGTCGTCAACAATGAACTGAGATTTCTCACATCAAGGACTTGGTTAAATTTAATGACAGCTTCAGTATTATCACTCTCTGGAATTCTCCACCACATAACGTAAGTATTTAACCAGGGATGTTCCCTTACATCAACTTAAAAAAAAAAAAGCATGTTCTTATGCTGCTTATACCCCAGACTTCATTTCCTACTGTGTCAACCTCAACCCAAAAAGTAAATGTGGGTCTAAAGTTTGATGATATGTGCTTATACTTGCCAGCTTAAATGATTCCTTGTAGGGATTCATGTGATTTATTGGTTTAATTCTTATGGGTAGGGAGATGTCAACTATATTTTCAACATTAGCTTCCCTTCATTGTCTCTGATCTACTAGGAAAGAAAGTATTTTACAGCCCTGTTTAAACTTGAAAAGTTCTAAAAACAAAGCTTTTCTACCTTCTCTCCATTTCAATAAAACTATCGTCCCTTCCTAATATTCTTGTCATCATCAAGTCCTATTGCTGGTTTATAAACTTAATATATACCTTGACTATAATGTCTTTTCAAAAATTCCATATGGTAAATGCAAAAAAGGGCAAAGACAAAAAAATTAAATCACTGAAAGTCAACTGCTGTTAAAATCTGATTTTTTAAAATTTCTGATATAATTGGAATCATATTGTGCATTTTATATCTCTTGAGGATTTTTTTTAGCATAATATTATAATTATTTTCAAAGTTATCAGAAGCCATTTAGAAGATAATTTCAGTGGTTATAAAAGTCTCCATTTTAAGGATGTGCCATGATTAATTAAAATGTCCCTCTAAGACTGAACACTCGTGTTATTACTGGGCTTATATTATGTGCCAGTCACTATGCACTAGTGAGAGTAATGATTTTTAAAATTTAGTTTGTAAAATTTTTTAACACAAAAAATTCAATGTGCTGGGCTGGCCCGGTGGCGCACTGCTATAGTGCGCCGCTTGGGAAGCGCAGCGGCGCTCCCGCCGAGGGTTCGGATCCCACATACAGACCGGTTCCCGCTCACTGGCTGAGCGA
>NW_007728421.1:50078-62823 GCF_000696425.1 Galeopterus variegatus | reverse complement strand
AAAAAAAAAAAAATTCAATGTGCTCAGTCTTCTCCTTTATACTTTCATTTTTTATTTGTACACAATTATGTGCTTATGTCCTATAGATAGCTATTTATTGTTTTCTTTTTACTGTTTTCAGTCTTTGAGATATCTGGAGTTATTAGATAATACGGAGAGGTGACATTACAATTCCATTGTATCCACTCATTTCTTCCCACTTTCATGTATTGAGTAGTCCATATCTTTGTTTTGGGATGCTCACTATATCCCTATGTAAATCTTCATAAGCTAAATATTTTGTTTCTAGACTCTTTAGTTTTATTATCTGTCAGTTGATTCTTATACAAGCACATCCCAGTCTTGATTATTATAGCATTATATAATTACATACTTGATAGATCAAGCACTTTCTCATTATAGTAGGCCCACCATATCCACACATTCCAACATCCGTGATCAACTAACCACAGATCAAAAATATTTGGGGAAAAAAACAATAAAAAATAACAATATAACAATAAAAATAATACAAATAAAAAATGATACAGTATAACAACTATTTACATAGCATTTGCATTGCATTTGGTATTATAAGTAATCTAGAGATGATTAAAGTATATGGGAGAATGTACATAGGTTACATAAATGCTACATCATCTTATGTGAGAGACTTGTGCATCCTTTCATTTTGGTATCCACGTGGGGGGCCTTCTGAAACCACTGTGTCCCTCCCTTCTGTGGATACCGAGGTACATTTTTTCAAAATTCTTTAATATTTTATAGCCTATATACTATTTCATATGAAGATTAGAGTAACTTTATTAACTTTAAAAATAATTTGGAATTTGGATTAGAATTGCACTAATCATACAAAATAGAACTCGATCTTACAATATTTAGTTTTGCCATCTAGAATATGCATCTCTCAACTTATTCCAAATTTGATACACTGACATTGTGTGGTTTTTCTTATGAATATCCTATACATTGTAAATTAGTTTCTCAGCTTGAGTGACAGTGGTTTTAACAGACAATTATTTATTGACTTCTTACTGTGTTCCAGACACTTTGCTAAGCATATTGCAAGTAATATTATATTTAACTGTCACAATGATCTGATGATATAGATAAGATTCCCTTACTTATTGGTACTGATAAGACAACCAAGCCTTTAACAGTAAGTATTTCCAGGAACCAAAGCCAGTAAATTATAGAAATTGGACTAAAATACAGATCTAACTCCAAAGCTTCTAATGTTTCATCAATAATTACAAAGTTAGCTTTGAGCTTGAAACAGATATATTGTTAATAAAATATTCTAAATTTAATTGTTTACTACATTTTTAAGTAAATGTGTTAAAAATTTATCAAATATCTTTTCAATATTTATTGAGATAGTCTTATCACATTTTTTTTTTCTTTTTCTGCCCTCTGTAGGCCAGGAATCATATCACATCTTTTATTTGACTTCCTGATATATTGGCATTCAAGGCCACCCCTAGGCTGTGTGGGACCACAGGCTAATATATTTTTGTGGCACTCCAAAATGCTTTGCAAAATTCATGGGTCTATGTAGGATTATAGTGATTTATTGATGATGACTTAAAATAATGATTAGATAAGAGGTAACACATTTATTTATTGTCTAATCAGAGCTTGGAAGATTCTTGATAGTGTTCAATAGGAGCAGTCTATTTTTGTTTGTGCCCAAGAATCATCTCTTTCTGTTCTTTATTGCCAAATGCATCATCTCTGTCTTATTTCATATCTGCTTGCTCAAGAAGGAGGTTGTACCTGTTATTAATCACAAGTAGTGATTGTACAGAACCTGTTTGTATTGAAACAAGGTACACCTTCTTGACTCTGTAGCTCCCTAAAACAATTTATTTAATTCTGGTTACAACATTAATCATGACGCCGCAACACACATCCTGCCACCCATGAACAACAAAGGTTATTACCATGTTTTATTGATGATGACCACAAATACAGGCCTTATCCAGAGGTTGCAGGGAAAAGTAAATGATAATTCAATTTCTGGTCATGTTCAGTTTACCTTTAGTATGCTTATGGCATAAACACAGAAAACCACATCTTTCAAGCAATTCTTCTCCTGAGCAGTTTGGGCTGTAATCACAGCATTCCTCCAATGTGATTTCTTTCTATGTTGATTGTACTCCTGCCTTCCACACATCACCACCAGCTGGAAAGTCTACGGAAAGAGAGAGAAAAGCATTCCTATTCATGCAAGGAATGACTCCCTCCTGTGGCTCGCTTAAGATCAACCAATGATACCACAATGTCACGACATCAGTTAAGAATCCAAAGAGGAAATATATAAGAAGGGCCTGATGGAACTGTGGAGCAATGGTCTCTAAGTCCAGGGAGCAAAGAAGAAGGGCCATATCAGAGGGCTGCCTAACAGGAGTGAAGTTTGCAGAGTGGGGGATTGACTGTCCCAGGTACCAGTGATACACGCAAGAGATATGTGGGGCAAAAGATGCCTGCTGCCACCCCTCCCTTGTGTGCTGTAGACTCAGGGCAGCACCACAGTCATAACACAGATGTGCAAGTCTATGCCTGCTCAGTGCTCAAGGATTGGTGCTGAACTGTTGGTAGCCAAAAGCCCTGAAATTGTCCTATATCCCATGTAAGTGAGAGTCACACAAAATCATTGTATTAGCAAAACTCTGGCAGCCCAGGCTTGCTTGATATCAATATACCAGTCAACAGGGTGATCTATTTGACAGGCCATGCACATGGGGCCCTAACATGACCCAACAGGCATGTGTTCTAGATCTCCTCTGGGAATCTGATCAGCCCCATAGACAGGATAGAGGATCAGAGAGCACCCTGCAGAAAAGAACTACATATAACTATGCTCCTACACATGCAAACATAGATATTACCTAAAACCTATATAATCTAGATAAAACATTTGTATGCAAGTATATTTATAGATTTCCTAATAATCAACTCTCCTTGAATTTCTATGATAAATTCAAATTGTTTATGTTAGTTTATTTACCTAATTCATGAACAAATGTGTGGCCTGATTTTCACAAAAATCTTCTCATTTTTGGCTGTTAAAGAAATTCCTTTAATGATTCCTTTAAT
Source organism: Galeopterus variegatus (assembly GCF_000696425.1). Taxonomy (NCBI): domain Eukaryota; kingdom Metazoa; phylum Chordata; class Mammalia; order Dermoptera; family Cynocephalidae; genus Galeopterus; species Galeopterus variegatus. The sequence goes on along the minus strand of NW_007728421.1, from coordinate 59,724 downwards.
AATTCCCGGGCAGATTATGTTTTTACTAGCACAAACCTGGATTACAGAGTTAAAATTTCTAAATAACTAGTCCACTGTTATTTTCAGTAGATTACATTCATTTAAGGTTATATTTATTTTTTACCTCTCTTGTCATAACGATAGTGGCTAACTTTTACTGAATGCTTATCATATAATATTCACTGTGCTAAACATTATCACAGGTGATTTAATTTAATTTTCACAAGCACACTTTTCTGTGGGTACTATCGTTACACACTCTTTCTCCTGGTTAAAATGAGTTTTACTGAAATGTATATCTTATCCCACATGGCAGAGCTTGTAAATACTGTAGCCAGATTTTGAATGAATACATTGTCCAGAGTCAAGAGTTTTCACTCTTAACCACTATACACTGGGGAAAGAGTACTGAAAAAGACAGGGCCTCTGCCCTCAGGGAGCTTAAATTCTTAAGTAGGTCTTTGAGAGGCCTAATAAAATTCCACTTCTTTCCTGCCTAGGTTCTAAATAATTTGGTATACAAGATAAAGGATTCACAAATGAAGGACAGAATATCATCCTGATTTCTGTAAAGTTTCCATTGCATAATACTTTAATGTGAAAGCAGAAATGGTCTCCTAACCCAAGATTAGGTGGACTCACCTACACAGTTGCAAACAATGGTGGACCCAGGAGGTTAAGGCCATGGAGTGAGGGGAGTAGAAAGCGGGTCCTGCTTCCTGTGGGGATGCTCATTCTGAAGAGGAAGAGAGAGCAGCTGAGCCTAGCACTCAATTTTTTCCCCCAATTTTGCCATCCAGATAAGCCATTCCACCTCTTCTGGGTGGGGTGGCTGAAAGGATGGAGAAAACTCAGAAGTGATCCATCGAATCCCAAGTGCTGATGAATTTCCTCTCCTTTCTCTCTCATCCACATGCCCAATCCTTCCCATTCCCCCACCAACCACTTCTTCCTGGCCAGCCTATTGTTGATCGAGTCTTTGCAACTGACAAACTTCGTGCATCCTGCTTCTTCTGTCTCTAGCTTTTGTTCTGTTTCCTCAGTGGCTGACTCAGTTCTCTCAGTGTGGGTGGTAAATTCTGTGAAATGTTGGTTTGCTGGTAGAAGAAATACATTAATATTTGGAAATATTATCTTTCTAAAAAATGTATACCTGGAGAACACAAGAGAGTCAGTCAAATGATTTTTGAAAAGATAATTAAATGATTTCAAATGGTAAGTATTAAATGAGCACACAGAACATAATTGTTTACATGCTAAAATAATCAGATGAAATACAAGGAAAGGAAGGATTTTTTTAATATTAACAAAAAATAGATTGGAAAAATTTTTGAGAGAAATGTTCTTATATGAAGAAACTGAAAACTTTAACAAAATAACATTAAAAATGTGAAAAATGGAAAAACACATCTGGTTGGCAGGTAAGAATACATTGTTTTAGCTGTCAATTCCTCTAAAATTAATCAACATGATCTAAAACAAAATAACATGATGGGAGGGTAGAGAAAGGAATTAAGAAAACAGGAGTAAAGTTTATCTAAAAAATAACCAAGAAAGAATTTCTAGAGATGTCACAGAAAAGATTATTAATGAGGACTTTTCTCTAAACTGTATTTTAAAATATTGAAAAGTAACAATTTAAGAGTTTGGTGCCTTGTAGAGTGACCTAGCATGGGCTCAAAATAGAGTTAAAAAGTAAATGGTTCACAAGCATGGGGATTTAGTATATGAAAACTGTATAATACTAAGTCAGTAAGGAAATACGAATACTAGCACACAGTATTGGGACAAATGACTAGCCACTTGGGCAAAAAAAAAAAAAATTAAGTTAATTTGTCTACTTATCTTGCTATTACACCAATACTAACTTCAGAGTCTTCCAAATATTAATTATAAAGAAATAATAATATGAAAATTCTAAAAGAAATTGTGGACAGTGGGGAAAGAAGGTTTATGTGAAACCCAAAACAACAAAGAGGGAAAAAAAACACTAATAAACTTGACCAAGTAATTTTTTAATTGCAGGAAAAAAATATATTGAACTAAGTAAAAATTACAACCTAACAAAAAGTACTTGCAATACATGAGATTTAAAGAGCTCATTACTTTAGAATACAAAGAACAAATAAAGAAAAAGAAAAGTAATGAAAGGAAACATTACAAAGTAATTATACGTAGGCTGATCACATAAAAAGAAAATGCCAAGAAACATTTTTAAAAGTTCAACCTCACTCATTATTAAAGACATGACAAAGATGATGAGATGTCATTTTAATTTCTAAGCTTTCTAAAAATTAAGTTAAATAATAGTTTCTAAAATGTGGGACATTGTCCTCTTGTATCTGATGATAGAAGAATAAACTATGCAATGATTTGGCACTTATCAGCTGACTGATTATGTATATATTTGCCTTATTCATCATCTCTCTCTCCCACTAGAGTGCAAAGTCCAGTCCACAAACACAGGACTCAGTCTATTTTGTTCACAGTTGTAGCTCATGCTCTAAAACAGTGCACAGTAAATAGTAGATACTCAATATACATTTACTGAAAAAAAATGATTATGAATACTTGCCTGAGAACCACTGTTCTCACCAACAAAGGAAAAATTAGGCAACAAAAATTTTGGCAAGGAAGAATTAAAACAAACAAACAAACAAAAAAAACAAGGCATATGAAACTGTTGAGAGCAATTGATCTGTTACAAAAATTAATGAAGATTTATATGTTAAAAAACATTTTAAATCAGATCAAAATAATGAAATTCACATATTTAGCAGCTCAAGAAATAATTGTGTTGAGGAAAAGATTCTTATTTACCCGATGACACTGCACTTTCTAGTAAAATAATAAAAATAAAGCAGAGATAATAAATATTAGGAAGGAACATGCGTGAAACAATAATCTTTTTTTTGAAAAAGAAGTCAATGAACTTATAAATAAATAATACTTTGTATTACAGTCAATGCCCTACAAGCTCAAATTTTATCTGATACTGAAAGTTTACTACATTTATTTGCTGTTATTTAAAAAGCACAAGTTAACATGCAGTTCATTATGAATGAAGAGGAAACATACATGTCAAATTTTTAATGGAGATTATGTATACATTTGCTTTAGCAATTCAATATCATTAATTTGTGGTTGAACTGCAACATATACATATTTTAAATCCTAAGTAATAAAAGATTTGAGCCAAAAATGCGCAAATATACGTGACCTCATACCATTGACTATAAAATAAAACACCAAAAGATAATAAACTAAAATGATAATGATGCTAAAGCAAGAGTAATTTGTAAATAGGAGGGGCAAATATCCACTATTAAACACCAAATGCACTTCCGATGTCAATAATGCTGGATCAGAGACTTCAGTGAGTGATGTGCTGATTTTAGATTATGAGTATAAAATTTTAGTAACCATAAATATCTTAGTTAGGAAGTTAGTAGTAAGTAGTCTTCAGTCGCATGTGAAAAAAGTTCTCAACTTTGCTCTTTCTCACACAGAACAAAATAAAAGATTTGCATCTTTGGACGAATTCCCAGTCTATCATGGGGATCCCTTGTGGCTTTTCAGTGAGCACTTAGATCATAATTGAAATATCCTGTTTGAGGGTCAAGGGCTTCAAAAAAGAAAAAGAAACATTGAATTTGGGGGCTGTTCTACCATTATAGATTTGTCTGAATATTAGGCCTGGAAAGTCAATTTTTTTGACTATGACAGTCATTTTTTTTTTTCTCTCAAGCTAGCTTGGGAGAGAGTTCATGGGGGGACAAAAGTGAAAAACAGAAAAGAGACCTATGTTAGGAGACACTACTAAAGCTACAAAACCTTCATGCTGAGTAAAATACCTTATCATCTGCCTCCCAGCTCTTACTGGTTGCTAAAAGAAAAAAATGTTCAATGAAATGGAGTATTACAAAGGAAGAACATAAGCAGTTATCTTTGTTATTTACGTCAGGGAGAGGGGTAAAACTAGTCAAAACTAAAAAGTGATCTATAAAATTACCATAGGACCTCACCTCTATTTATCAATATAGTTCAGGGATTCTCAACCAGGGGTGGTTTTGCTCCCCAGGGGGGATATTTGGCAATTCTGGAGACATTTTTAATTGTTACAACTTGGGACTATTGGCATCCAGTGGGCAGAGGTCAGGTATGCTGCTGCACATCCTCCAATGTACAGGACTACAACCTCTCACCAAAAAAGAATCATTCAACCCTAACTGTCAATAGTGGAGAAGTTGAGAAACCCTGATACAGACCTCTGTCCCCATCTTATTGAATGAACTAAACTCAGTAATGTGCAAGTAAATAACAACTTTATTCAGTTTTTTCCCCATTGGATATAATTTGTGGACTAATTCTTTCCCTGCTCATGGATAACTTGTCAAATTAGTCTAATCACTTTTTGAATCACTTTTATTTAAAAGACAGCCTCATTTAAAAAATTTAAATGCCCACTCTATTGTAATGTCAAAACTTATCCAATGCAAAGCTTCTCCCTTTTGGGTTATCTGTGATGGATATCTTCTGTTTGCCTTTCCAGTTCCACACCACCTCTTTCTCCACTCTGCTGTGGTCCTTCAGCCACTGACAGGTGTGGACTATATCTATAGCCTCCCCTGCCTCTGACTTCTGTTTGGGTTTGGCCAGTGAAGAGCTCTAGCAGGAGGGCACAGGGAGTTAACTCTCCAGCTCTCTCCCTGCATGGTGGCCAAAGGCTAGCTGCTTCTCTTGACCGAAGGTCATGGTTCCAGCATGCAGTCTCTCGACATGGCTTTCTCTATGGCAGATTGCAGTAAACAATTCCTCCCTTGACCATGAAAGCTAGGGGTGGTAATTGCTTTCTGTTACACCAGCTTGGAACTGTTTGGGGCCTGGGTACTTACAGAGGGGAAGAGGAGCACAGTTGGGTTCTTTTCTATTTACTATGCCAATTCTCTAAAATTTTACTCCTGGTCTCAATCCTCAAAAGTTTTGAGTCTACATCAAATATTTGCTTCTGAGGAAGACCCAAAAAACAGCAGCCATCTTTCCTCACTAAGTTCTGTACTAATTGAGGAAGAAGGAGAAACAATGGCAAATGAAGACCAAGCAACTAGCACTTGTATTACTGACAAAGGCTAAGTTGGAGGACATAAAAGTCAAATGGGTCAGCTAACTGAACCCCCAGTGAGGCAGATCTCTATCCCAGCCACAGGGAAACTTTATCTTGGAGGAGCAGAAGAGAACTACAGCTTCCTGCAGGCAGAGCACACCCAAGAGGAAGAAGAGAGAAGAGCCCACCCACTTCCCCGGGATGAAGTGAGCAGAAGGGCGGAGATGCCAGGCTGATGAGCACCCCCGACGTGGAAGGACGTAGCAACAGTGGGAAGAAGCATCTCTCCTGGGTCTTTTGTGCTTTGTTTTGCTTTGTTTGTTTTTCTTTAATGCTCAGCTCACTGGGTTTTACCATCAAATCTATGATCAACAGATCAACAGTGGCTTTTCCTTTGAGAAAGAAAAGAAAACTTATTACAACAGTTCTTATCCCACACTTATTAGAAAATTTCCCAGCTGTTCTGCCTTTTCAGGGTCTTTCTCAGATTTAGTCCTCACAATGCTCCAAAGTGACACTGAAGATGCATCAGTTAGGGTTGGGTTTGCTGCTTTGTTTGGAAAATCCACCGTAGTGGTTGCTTGTATATAGAACTTTCATTCTCTCAACTAGAAGGTATTATCAGGAATCCAGGCTCCTTCCAGGTCTCTGCTTACCTATCCCTAGCACGTAGCCCTTGTTCTTCTACCTCAAGGTGGCTGCAAGATCTCAAACAGTCACATCTGTTCTTCAGGGAGCAGTATGGAGAGAGAAGGACAAAAATCAACGGAAAGGCATACACCAGGGAAAGGCGTATACCAGGCACATACCATGAAATTCCACAGTGTTATTTCTGCTTACATCTCATTGGCAATTAATTAGCAACAAGGCCACACTTCATGAAAAGTAGGGAAGCTGGAAAATGTAGTCTTTCTGTTAGGCACATAAATAAAGTAGGAGATTCAGTTAGTAAAGAAGAAGAGAATGGATTTTAGTATAGGTGGCTATCAGTTTGGGCTAAAGTTTTACTCATCCCAAATTATTTCTGGTCATTTTCCTAATGTACCACTTCAGATATTTTGCAATATGATTGAAAGAAGACAATAAGAAACTCTGATAATGAAATCTGAAACAAATATGAGGACAATGTGAAAACCTTTCCCTTAGTCTTGATCAGTGAGTTCAGAAGTACCTCAAAGATACCTGAGAAAAGAAGTCTAAATGGAGAAAAGCATTTTGGTGTAGCCTCATCAGAACACTATTAAATTTTACAAAATCCATGGCCTGTGAACTTAAATTCAATAGGGAGAAACCACCAGCTAGACATTAATTTTGGCACTGTACGTTTGACGTATCAGGGTGGGGGATGGCGGGAGTCTCCTATGTTTACCATATTCTCTCTGAGAGGCTCTTGGGAAAGTTTAGAAATGGTGATAGAGGCAGTCACATGTTCTTACTTGTGTGTTTTCTTTCCACGTCAGTATACTTTCAACTCCTGTAACTTCCATTCCCCTCAGCGTTGGGTCCCTAGCACTGAGTGCAGCCTTTGGGCTGAGGTTTGTCTAGTAACACAGCCACCAGCACTTCCTGCAGATCCGCATTTTAGTCCTGCCAACCATTGTTGCTACCACTAGACTCTCTTTAAAGAGTTACTGAGGACTAAGAATGCTCCCTCCCAAGACATGTTTTCTATTCTGTCCTTACGCTTGTTACAGCTTGGAAACCACCTTCTGAGCTGAATTGAAGGTTTCTGTGCTGAAGCTGCTGTTGACGCTGCAGTTGCACAGGCTTGTGCTTCTGCAGTCTTCGCCTTCCTCCATTTGTGACTTTCAAAAGTGCTTGGAAATATTCCATTAGAGCACAGGCAACACCTGCAGGCACAGTTATAATAATAACCACATCGTTTTGAACCACACCCAGCAATTATTTGAGTAGTTTCCATTCCTTAGCCAGTGGATAAACTGCATTAAGAATTGTTCCACCAGACTTTCTTCTTTCTCCGCCCTTAATTCAGAATGGAATTTTAGACAACCAATCTCATGCTTCTTACCATGGCCTCTCTCACAGATGAAGCTTTGCCTCACCTCTGCCTGTTTAGGAAAAGCTCTGCCTGCAATCTCTTGAACCTGAAGACACCTACATCATTAAATGATAGCGATTTTACTGAGACCTATACTCTGGCTGATTCTCTCAGCCTTGCTGTGGCCTGTGCCTTTTCTAATGTCCCTGTGGCCTGAGTTCTGCTTGCATTTTGAGACACTATTTAAGTGTGCAAAATTAACCTCATATGGTAGATAACTTTCCATTCCTGTAGCTGAAATGGCAGTATCACTCCCTTCCCTAGTCACTGTTACAGTAAAACATGCTTCTAGGGCCGAGCCCGTGGCTCACTCGGGAGAGTGCGGTGCTGGGAGCGCAGCAGCACTCCTGCCGCAGGTTCGAATCCTATATAGGGATGACCGGTGTGCTCACAGCGCTCACTGGCTAAGCGCGGTGCGGCCGGTCTCAAAAAAAAAGGACAAAAAAAAAAAAAACCATGCTTCTGCATGTTCTTAAATATTTTCTAAGTAGTGGCATCTTCCCCACTTGCTAGTTCCAGGTAATCCAAAAGAATTCTCAGATTCTGCTCTAAATTCTGAAATAAGAGCGAAAGTTGGATTAGTGGAAAGGGGAAGAAATTGTGTTCCAAGTATAGAAAATAACATGTTAGACAGCCCTGATGTGGGGAGGAGTACAGCTTACCAAAGTACTCAAACATCTTTGAATTTAGACCCCAGTCAGTGGGGGGAGTACTGGCAGAGGAGAACAGTGACCCAGGTGTTATTAGTGTAAACCACTGAAGTGTTTTGCTTTGTCTTAATTTATTCGTTTTCATTTTACATGTTTATGGGGTACAGTTTGTTGGGTACAGTTTGTTGTTTTAATACATGCATATATTGTATAATGATCTAATCAGAATAGTTATCATATCTGTCACTTAAACTTTAATCATTTCTTTGTGGTTATAATATTCAAGATCCTCTTTTCTGGCTATCTTGAAATATGCAATACATTATTATTAGCTGCTGTCACCCTATGGCCCCAGAGCTTATTATTCCTATCTAACTGTGACTTTGTAACTTTGTACCAGTCTACCAACATATCCCTGTCCCCTCCCCACCATCCCTTCCCCCGCCTCTGGTAACTACTATTTCTGGTATTCTCTATTTCTCTCATTTTTTCTTTTTAATTTATTTTTTTAATTGACCCATGGTAATTGTATATATTTATGGAGTACAATGTGATATTTGAGCATATTAATACCACATGCTTAGTATATTCATCACCTCAAACATTTGTAACCTTTTTGTGTTAGGAACATTCAACATCATCTGGACTAGCTATTCAAAGATTCACAGTATTTTATTAACTATAGTCTCCCTATGTTACTATTCTTCCCATCTCTCTACTATTTCATATCCACTGACCTCCCTCTCCCCGTTCCCCCTTCCCCTCTCCCCCAGCAGTCTCTACTTTTATGAGGTCATAATTGAAACATAATTGATTGTATATATCCAAGGGGTACAGTATTGAATATCAATACCTATATGCAGTATGTGATGCTCAAATCAGGATAATTAGGACATTCAACCTCGCACATTGCAATCATATTTCGTGGCCCTTTATCAATTTCTTGATAACACCCTCTCCTCTTTTCCCACCTCTTTTGGACTCAATTCTGTTCTCTCCTTTCAAAAGTTCAATGAATTATTGTGATTATTCTATCTCTCTTTTCTTCTTTTTTTATTTACATGTTTATTTTTTCTAGCTCCCAGTTATGAGTGAGGACATGTGGTGGTTCTCTTTCTGTGTCTGGCTTATTTCACTAAGTTCGTTCATATTGCTGCAAATGGAAGTATTTCATTCTTTTCTATGGCCAAGTAGTATTCCAACACACACACACACACACACACACACACACACACACACACACACACACACACACACATATATATATATATATACCACATTTTCCTTATCCAGTCATCCATTGATGGACATTTAGGTTGGTTCCTACTCTTGGCTATTGTAAATAGACCTGTGATAAACATGGAAGTGCAGGTATCACTTCAACATGATGATTTCCATTCATTTGGGCAAATACCCAGCAGTGGGATAGCTGGATTATATGGCAGTTATATCGGTAGTTGCTTGAGGAAGTTCCGTATCATTTTCCATAATGGCTGCACCAATTTACAGTCCCAACAACAGTGTAGGAGGGTTAGAGTTCCTCTTTCTCTACATCCTCACCAGATTTGTTACTCTCTGTCTTTTTATAATGGCTAGTCTAACTGGGATGAGATGATATCTCAGTGTGGTTTTGATTTGCATTTCCCTGATGCTGAATGATGTTGAACATTTTTTCATGTGTCTGTTGTCCATCTTTATATCTTCCTTTGAGAAATGCCTATGCAGCTCCTTTGCCCATTTTTTAATTGTTACCTTTTTTTACCATTAAGTTTTTTGAGTTCTTTGTATATTCTGGCTATTAATCCCTTGTCAGATGCATAGTTTGAAAATATT
>NW_007728421.1:47428-49078 GCF_000696425.1 Galeopterus variegatus | reverse complement strand
TGATATCTCAGTGTGGTTTTGATTTGCATTTCCCTGATGCTGAATGATGTTGAACATTTTTTCATGTGTCTGTTGTCCATCTTTATATCTTCCTTTGAGAAATGCCTATGCAGCTCCTTTGCCCATTTTTTAATTGTTACCTTTTTTTTACCATTAAGTTTTTTGAGTTCTTTGTATATTCTGGCTATTAATCCCTTGTCAGATGCATAGTTTGAAAATATTTTTCTCCCATTCTGTAGGTTGTCCTCACTCTGTTCATTGTTTCTTTTGCTGTGTGGAAGCTTTTTTCTTTGGTGTCATCCATTTGTTTATATTTTCTTTTGTTGACTATGCTTTTGGGGTTTTATTCACAAAGTCTTTGCCCAGTCCTGCTTCTTGAAATGTTTCCCCTGTGTTTTCTTTTAAGAGTTTTACAGTTCAGGTATTATATTTAAATCTTTAATCCATTTTGAGTTGATTTTGGTACATGGTGAGAGGTGCAAGATGTATGGGTCTAGTTCATCCTTTTATGGATGTCCAATTTTCACAGCACCATTTATTGAGGAGGCAGCCTTTTCCCCAGTGTATCTTCTTGTGCCTTTGTCAAAAATCAGTTGGCTATAAGTATGTGGTTTGATTTCTGGGTTCTCTATTCTGTTCCATTGGCCGATGTGTCTGTTTTTATGCCAGTACCATGCTGTTGTTTTTTTTGTTTTTTTACTATAGCTTTGCAGTACAATTTGAATTTCAGCAAATGTCACTCTGGCCTTATTTTTCTTGCTCGGGGTTGCTTGGCTATTTGGGGTCCTTTGCTGTTCCATACAAATGTTAAGATTGTTTTTTCTATTTCTGTGAAGAATGTCATCGATATTTTGATGGAGATTGCATTGAATCTGTAGATCACTTTAGATAGTATGGACATTTTCTCAATGGTAATTCTTCACATCAAGAGCGTGGATGCCTTCCCATCTTTTTGTATCCTCTTTAATTTCTTTCAGCAGTGATTTATAGTTCTCACTGTATAGCTCATTCACCTCCATGGTTAAACTGATTCCTAAGTTTTATTTATTTATTTATTTATTTATTTATTTATTTTGGTGACTATTGTAAATGTGCTTGCATTCTTGATTTCTTTTTCTGCTAGTTTATTGTTGGAGTATAATAACACTACTAATTTTTGCATGTTGATTTTGTATCCTGCAACTTTCCTGAAATTGTTAATCATATCTTAAGAGCTTTTTTTTTCTAGAGTCTTTAGCTTTTCCTACATAAGATCATATCATCTGCAAACAGGGATAATTTGATTTTGTTTATTCCAGTGTGGATGCTTTTTATTTCTTTCTCTTGCCTGATTGCTCTGGCTAGCACTTACAATACTACATTAAATAGGAGTAGTAAGAGTAGGTATCCTTGTCTTGTTCTTGTTCTTAGGTGATAATCTTTCAGCTTTGCCCCATTCAGGATGATATTGGCAGTGCATTAGTTGTATATGGCTTTTTTGTATGTATTGAGATACTTTCCTTCTATATTTAATTTGCTGAGAGTCTTTATCATGTAGGGATGTTGAATTTAGTCAAATTATTTTTCTACATCGATTGTGATAATCATACGGCTTTGTCCTTGATTTTGTTGATTTGGTGACTTGCATATGTTGAGCCATCCTTGCATCCC
>NW_007728421.1:27030-46676 GCF_000696425.1 Galeopterus variegatus | reverse complement strand
GGCTTTGTCCTTGATTTTGTTGATTTGGTGACTTGCATATGTTGAGCCATCCTTGCATCCCTGGTATGAATCCCCTTTGATCATGGTATATAATTTTTTTGCTGTGTTGCTGTACTCTGTTTTCTAATATTTTATTGAGGAGTTTTGCATCTGTGTTCATCAGAGATATTGGCCTGTAGTTTTCTTTTTTTGTTGTTGTGTCATTGTCTGATTTTGGTATCAAGGTGATGCTGGCCTCATAGAATGAGTTTGGGAGAATGGCATATGTTTCAATTTTTTGTAATACTTTGAAGGGGATTGGTATTAATTCTTTTTTAAAGGTTTGGTAGGATTCAGCAGTAAAGCCATCCAGTCTGGGCTTTTCTTTGTTTAGAGACTGTTGGTTACTGCTTCAATCTTTTGGTTATTATTGGTCTGTTCAGGTGTTCTATGTCTTCTTGGTTTAGTCTTAGTATTTTTTATGTGTCTGGAAATTTATCCATTTCCTCCAGGTTTTCAAATATGTGGGTGCATAGTTGATTATGATAGTCTGTAATGATTCTTTATATTTGTGTGTTATTGATTGTCATGGCTCCTTTTTCATTTCTGATTTTTTATTTGGGTGTTTACTCTTCTTTCTTCAGTTAGCCTAGCTAATGGTTAGTCTATTTTGTTTATCTTCTCAGAAAAGCAACTTTTTGTTTTATTGATCTTTTGTATCATTTTTTGTGTTTCTATTTCATTTAGATCTGCTCTGATTTTAATTATTTCTTTCCATCTACTAATTTTTGATTGGATTATTCTTGTTTTTTCTAGTTCTTTGAGGTGTAGTGCTAGGTTGTTTATTTGAAATCTTTCTATTCTTTTTATGTATGCATTTATTGACATAAAATTCCTCCTTAGTACTGTTTTTATAGTATCCCACAGGTTTTGGTATGATGTGTCTTTATTTTCATTAGTTTCAAGAAACTTTTTGATCTTCTGTTTAATTTCTTCTTGGATACATAGTCATGCAGGAACATTGTTTAATTTCCATGTATTGTATAGTTTTCAGAGTTTTGCTTGTTATTGATTTCTAGTTTTAATCCACTGTGGTCTGAAAAGATTTCAAATTTTTAAAATTTGTTGAGACTTGATTTGTGACCTAACATGTCGTCTATGCTGGAGACTGTTCCATGTGCTGATTAGAAGAATGTATATTCCATAGATGTTGCATGAAATGTTCCGTAGACATCTGCCAGGTCCAATTGCTCTAAAGTGCAGTTTAAATCCTATGTTTCTCTGTTGATTTGTAGCCTAGATGATTTATCCAATGCTGAGAGAATGGTGTTCAGGTCCCCCACTATTATCATATTGGGGTCTATATCTTTTTTTAGGTCTAATAGTGTTTGCTTTGTATATCTGAGTGCTCCAGGTTTGGGTGCATATATACTTATGATTGTTATGTCTTCTTGCTAGACAGATCCCTTTATCATAATATAATTGCCTTATTTGTCTCTTTTTATAGTTTTTGGTTTAAAGTCTATTTTATCTGATATAAGAATAGATACTCCTGCTCATTTTTGGTTTCCATTTGTGTGGTATATCTTTTTCTATCCCTTTAGAATTAGTCTGCGTGTTTCTTTACAGGTGAGATGAGTCTCTTGAAGACAGCATATAGTTGGTCTAGCTTTGTAATCCAATCTGTCAGTCTGCATCTTGCAGTCTGTATCTTTTGAGTGTGATATTTAACCCATTCACATTTAGGTTTGTTATTGAAAGGTATTGTTTCACTCTTGGCATTTTATAAAGTTTCATTTGGTGTTTAAGTATCTTTTGTTCCTTTCTTCCCTTTTATTGTGTTTACTGTTTGTTGGTTATTTGAGGTGGTAAGATATAGCTTCTTTCTCTTTCTCATTTTTTTTTTCTACCAGTGGGTTTTGTTCTCTCTTGTATTCATGGTAGTGATTATCATTTTTCAGATTTCAGATGTAGAACTCCCTTGAGGATTTCTTGCAGGGCTGGTCAGGTGGTGGTTAAGTCCCACAGTTTTTGTTTGTCTGGGAAAGACACTATTTCTCCCTCATTTGTGAAGGATTGCTTTGCTGGGTATAGTATTCTTGGCTGGAAGTTTTTTCCTTCTAGTATTTTAAATATACATCTCATTCTCTTCTAGCTTGTAGAGTTTCTGTTGAGAAGTCTGCTGTTATTCTGATGGTGACTCCCTTTTAAGTGCGTTGTTGCTTTTCTCTTGTTGTTTTTAAGATTCTCTCTTTGTCTTCAAGTTTTTCCAATTTGACTATAATGTGTCTCAGAGAGGACATTTTTGGATTGAATCTGTTTGAGCCTTCTGGGTCTGAAGGTACTCATCTTTTCCTATACATGGGAAGTATTCTGCTATTATTTTATTGATTAGGTTTTCAATGTCTTTGGGTTTTTTTATTCCCCTTCAGGAGTACCCATGATTCAATGATTTGGATGTTTGTGTGCTTAAGGTTGTCTGCTATATCTCTTAGATTTTATTCATCCACCTGGGTTATTTCAAAAAAACCATCTTCAAGATCTGAAATTATTTCTTTTGCTTGCTCTAACCTACTCCTTAAACTCTTGGTCATGTTTTTTATTTTGATAAATGAATCCTTCCATTCCAGGAGTTCTCCTACATTCTTTTTTAAGGTATTAATCTCTTTGTAAATTTCTTCTTTATATACTGGGTATTTTTTCCCATTTTGTTCTGTGATCTGAATATTCTTGTATCTCATTGAGTTTCTTTAAGATTGTTACTTGGAATTTTTTTCCAGTCATTTCAAGGATTTTCTGCCCTTGGGGTCTGCTACTTGAGAATTATTGTATTCCTTTGGTGGTGTCATATTTTCTTGGGGTTTTTGTGTTTGTTTTGGGTTTTTTGTTTGTTTGTTTGTTTGTTTTATATTTCTAATATCTCTGTGTTGATGTCTGGTCACCCAGAAGACTGGTGCTTCTTCTATTACTCCGGAGTGGGCTTTGAGGAGAGACTTCCTCCTATAGATGTGCTTTATATTGACCACTGAGTAGGATGTTTTAGTATTGGTTCTGGGTAGATGCAGCAGTGTAGGTCCATGTGGGTACTTTGGCTGTATTTAGTGTTGGAGTTGCATGTGACTGCCTCTGTGGCCTAGGTGCTGGGGCACTTAGTGATTTCTTGCTGAGGTTAATCATACAGTGTTGGTTCATCAGGAGTGTGGGCAAGTTTGAGTTCAATCCAGAAGCACCTGGGTGCCCTATCACTCTTTGGTGGGTGACCCTGGGTGGGCTTGTTGGCACCCCAGCCAGTGTCCCATGACCCTGATGGATGCACTGAGGTATATTGGAGCTCCTCATTTTGAATGAATAAATCTAGGTGGGGTTTCTCTTTCCTCCTTCCTATAGGCAGAGGCTCCTCCTGGGTCCTTGCTTCCCTTAGTTGAGGAGTGGAGCTTGTTTCCCTTAGTTGAGGAGTGGATTGGTTGTGATTGGGAATTTTCTTCCTTACTCTATTTGGGTATCCTGGTTTCTTCACCCTTGGTAGATTCTGCATGTGAAGTGTTTTAATAAGGAAATGGCATGTTGAAATTTTTGTTTTAGAGTGAATCTTTTCATTGTATGATTTTCATCTGCAATAAACTCATTTTGAGTTGACATTCATTATTGGCACTAACTTGAGAACCTTTCTAATTCACATGACTTCTTTTTGTGTATGTACATGTATGGTTTGTTGCTTGTTTGTTAGTTTGGGGGGACATTTTTCTCACAGAGAATAAAGGCATATAAAGTGAAAACAAAGCATCTTTTAATTACTCATGCCTTCATTCCTCATTAATTTTCACACCATGTTACCACATATAAGATGAAAATAAGTCCAATTGCTCCACAGCACACATATTGCACATGAGTGTCATTCTCACATTGCTTAGTCTTTGAAACTTCACGAAAGATATCTTGACAGATCTGCAGATGAAGGTGTTCAATTAATTAACAAACAGTAAAGTAAGAAAGACTTGTTTTTGTTATTCTTTTTCACACTCTTACCCTGAGGACACATCCTTTGCACAAAAGAAGATAGGCACTAACAATAAAAGGCAAAAAGAAATCACAAAGGATATAATTACTCCAAAAGAAAGGTGAACAAATACACTGGACATGAATATTCCTTCATTTAAACATTTAATGGAGATGGAAAATTCATTTTATTTTTAAATCAAAAGATTGCGATTAACCAGGTGGCAAGGTATACATTTACACAACATGTATAGCAAAGTCCTAGTTAATGCTGTTTATAGAATGAAGTCACTATGCTTAATGGAGGGTCTATAATTTCAGTACATCTGGTATACCATAGCAAGCTCAAGGTTAATTTCTTTTCTTCCATTTAAGTTAATTTATTCTAATCATCTATAATATTCCTTTTGGAGTTTCAGAATTCATCCTTTTACAAAATGATTAGCCAGAAGAAAGAATTTCCCAAATTGTACAGAGTTATTTTCAAATAAATACCTGACATAACCTTCAGTATTCATTATATCAGTTTCTAGGAAACCAAACACATAATTATGCAGTAAATTTGAGGTCTAAACTTAAGTTAAAATATTTTAATTCCCAGCATATGCTTACTCCATAGTAATGATATAGTGCATAGAATCTTTACAAAACATGAATTTTGGAATTCTTAATTTGAGGTGGTTTTTATTTTGCAAAGGAAAGGCATCATGCTAAATAGATGCTTGAAAACAGCAGCAAATGAGATCCATAGAGAATATGAGCAATTATCATTTTATCTGAGGTATACTTTAATACAATTCCATACATTGCCCTTTCTGAGAATGCTGGAAATCTAATATACTCAACAGTTTATTCATTCGATAATATTTATTGAAAGGACAGTACGTCAAACCAGAGAGGGAACAGAGAGCTGAATTAAGTTGACAGTTCAAGACTTTGGGTTTTATTTTTAATAAGCTGGAGCCACTACAAAGTTTTAGGGGAGAAGTGATAAATTAAAAATTTAAGAAGTATACTTAAACTATTGCTTACAATGAACCTTAAATATAAAAGATAAAATAATTACAATAATTACAGTGCTAAATATATGCTGTGGAGCTATACTTTGCTGCTCTTTGAACTTAGAAGAAAATAAAATAATTCTTTAAATCATTTTTTTCTTCAAGAACAATGTAACAAACACCAGATCCTTGACCTCTGACATCTATTTTAAACAGGACTGGATTTTTTTTTTTTTATAAATTCTTCACTCATTACTTAACCATTAGAGCTACCGATTTGAAGTCTTCCTATATGTCAAGAACTATTCTAAGAAGAACTTTGCTGTTTAGAGGTAGGAAGAGAAAAAAAGCAGTTTATTAATATTCAGTATGAAAATGGCTTTAAAAGAGGTGTGGACCTGATAATGTGAGAGCTTAATAGACTAACTATCCAAACTTGAGTAGTTTTGTCATTGGAAAATCCTCTCCTAGTCTTTGAGCTTATTTTGAAGAAACAATTGCGTGTTCTTTGAGCATATTTTGAAGAAACAATTGTGTGCGGGGGAAGTACAATTGAGAAAGGGAGGGGAGAAAGTTAACTGAGATGGTTTAAAAAGGGGGAGTACTAAACAGAGTGCACGATGTATGCAAAGGCATGGAAGCCAGTGTATGTGGGACATTTTAATTATGGCAGTAGAGTTTGAGGGGCTGAGTGGCAGGAAATTAAGGAAGAGTTGCAATTTGGGTATGAGGATATTTCTATCACACACTAATGAGTTTGGAATTTATCCTTAAAGATTTGATTAGCCATACAATATGAAAAACAACAAAATAACACAATCATATTTGCATTTTAGAAAGATCATTCTAGAATTACTGTGTCCTGGAGAGGACAGCCTAGAAGGTGGGAAACTAGTTAGGAGGATAATCTATTAGCTAAGTAAAAAATTATAAAGTCTTTAATAAGACTGTCTGGTACACTGAATGGAATGTAATGGGCACTGATGAAAACTATCAAAGATGCAAAAGTGAAGAGAGCTGGTGTCTGAATGATGTAGGTAGTGCAGGCAGGTGACATCAAAGCTGAACATTTCCGGCTTATTCAAGTAGGTGTGCAGTGGTGTCATTAATTGAGTAGGAAATAAAAAGGGAAGAAAACATTTTAGGCCATAAGGTCAGTAAAATTATGGATTGTCTAGTAGGCATGATGTCTCCAAGAGAAAAATTTGAGCTGGAAATAGACATGAGTTTAACAGCATGGGCATGAATGCTATAAGGAAAATATTGAAAGTGTGTACTGTAAAATAGAGAAGAAAACGGAGGTTGGAAACCTGGGTTGACCAATATGGAAAGGGCATGAAAAGGAAAGAGAATCCTGAAGAGAAGCCCTCCCGTCCCCCTGCAAAAAAATCCCATGAAAAGTAAAAAAATAGGAGAATATGTTACTTTATAAACCAAACAAGGTATCAGTAGAGAGGAAGAGGATCAACACCTCACATACTATTGGCAGGACAGCCCTGCAAAAAAATCCCATGAAAAGTAAAAAAATAGGAGAATATGTTACTTTATAAACCAAAGAAGGTATCAGTAGAGAGGAAGAGGATCAACACCTTACATACTATTGGCAGGACAAGTAGGAAAGAAGCAATTTTTAAGTCAAAATCTTGTGTTTACAACTAAAGTCTAAATTCCGGAGTCCAGGGATCTTGTTTCTATAGTTTTGCTTTATACTACAGAATGCCTAGTGCATTATATATGTATATAAGTGCTGAACATGATGGTATCTGTAATATAGTTTGCATTTTTTAAGGCAAATATTTTTGAACACTTTAGTGATACATATTTTGTATGTGTGGGCATATATAACAAAAATACATTAAAACTTTTTATGATCCTAAAATCTGGAAGTACACACACACGTGCACATATTTATTTTATGGCAGGGCAGGCTAGTTACATTTATCTCAGTAATAAGAATCTATTTCTATTAGTCATGATTCTTTTCATTGATATATTGAGTATGGGTTGTCACGTCTATTCCTTATATTCAAATATAGATGGATTCTTTACTTTATGGTACAAATATGGTAATTTTAGAAACAGAGGTATGTTCTACTTATTAAATAAACATTAACTATGAATTGACAATGGTTTGGTCAGACTTCCCTGCAAATAATCAGGAAGTTATGATTCATCAATATTCACCTATAATAACTTAAAAATATCAAATAGAATGCTAGCTAATAAGTCAAGAAAAACTTCTATAACATTCTTAATTAAGTAGTTGCATTATTGCTTAAATAATATTTAAACTTGCTTGGCTTATTTCTGCAGATAAGTATTGTTAACAGTGTTGAAAATGACCACTTTGAGAATTATTTTGTTCTCAATATTGCTGCTCTTGATTTGGGTAAAGAAGATATAAAAGATGGAATTGTGATGAAGGTTTATAATCGCATATGCTCAAAGGGATTAGTCATGAGAGCAAGGCAGGCTGGGTACGACACAACAGGCTGTGGATCTGGTGAGTCAGGGAGCTCGTGTCCAGCTGACAAAGGAGCTGCCACTCAGCTGCAGGCAACATTTGTTTTTCCCATGCTATGTTTTAAAAATAATATATATGGAATACAGTCACTAATGGTTACCATGGAGAATAGAAAGATTTCTTTGGGGTATAATTTGTATTTATACATAATGTCAAGTATTAGACATGTGGTTTTGTCTTTAATATCACCTTATATATTCTGTACTTACGGTTTGCTTGGTTTTCCCTCCTGGCATTTGGAATCTTAATTAAATAATGCCTTCCTTCATTCTGTTCTAACATGAGAAAAGTTTGACTATGTAATTGCAGGGTTCCATTTTATTTTCATTGTTTAGATTACCACTTTATTTTAATTGTATATCTTGCACAAAGAATTATAGGAATAAGTTGGAGATGGTTGTAATTACAGTGGCATTTAGGTTAAATAGTGGAGAGCATATTTTCCAAGTCTGAAAGCACACACAATTCTCCTAGGTAGGAGATTCAGGATATTGAACTAAACGGGTGCTGTATTGTTTGATTTGTTGTTTTGTTTTTGCTCAAAAATTTAAAAGAACCAAGTAAGCTGTATTACTGGAAGAAAATTTTGGAAAACATAAGTTTAAAATATTTTTCAAACGTAAACCCAGAATTTGGAATATAGGTAGCCTCTAAGATACTCATACCTCATACTCATCAGGAGCTCATCTATAAAGGGTCCCTTGGCTTCTGGGTGAAGGAAAAAGAAGGGGAAAGTGCTTTTCTATTTTAATCAGTCTGTTGCTGAGTCTAATTGGTAAGTGCTGGGGGAAAGTTCGGCTTTTTAGTTCACAAGATGGGGTGAAGCATTGTGTACTGGGAATTCTTAGTAAGGCTAGAAGGAGACTTGCTCTCCCGTTGTGCCCTTTCCTAGACTTGAGTAGAAGATTGACAAGCTGTGCTTCATTAGAACAGAGTATGTTTAGAGATTTCTTCCCCCACAGCATTTCAAAGTTTAATGTTTAAGAATTTGGCTTTGAGATTTGTGTGGATGGGGTTCTTTTCAGTGTCCTTCAGTAGGAAGTACAAGAAACATGTCCTTGGATCCTTCCCACTTTCTTTTTCAGTCCAGCCCTTCATGTGTCCTTTATCTTCCTGCTTTTCTAGACCTGCTCAACACTAGGTATTAAAAATTTGCATTCACTCAAACTTTTCAAACTCCAGCCTCCACCCTTCTCAATTTCCAGAGATAATCATATTCATGCTTGAGACTTCAGAGAATGGATGGATTTGGAAACTAATCTCGCATGCCCAGGCGCCACCAAAGCCAGCAAGCTGCAGCCTTTTCTTAGCTGTCCTTCTTTCTCCCATCCTCCCCATCATGAGGACTTGCCAGAGGAGTGGCTTTCTTCCTAACCACTGATTTGTATTTCGGTTCCCCTGCCAGAACAAGAAACTTCCTATGAAACTTGGGCTTTTTGCTATGGCTTTCACAACCTCTCCAATCCCAGTTTCTCTGTAGGGACTATTTATTGTACCCATAATCAATGCCTCTGGGTCTGCATCAAACAGTAGTAGAATTCCTGGAAGAAAATAAGTTCTTGCTGCCTGATTCTTAAGTATGAGATACTGTTGCTAGGAGATTCCTGTCACAATGTCCCATCCCTCCTCCCCCCGTTTGAATACCATGGTTAATAACATAAGCCCAGATGATTCCATGTCCACTCTGCCTTATGAGCCTTTATTTGGATTGGCAGCACCCTCCCACCTATGCCAGTCCTATAGGGGAGGTAGGCCTCATCACTCACCCATAACCATTCCCCTGCATGCCCTCTGCTGAAAGTGTCCGAGACTACTGGCTGAGGCTTCACTGGCTGTGACACTTTCAGTGTCACTAAAAGAGCAAACTAACAGAACACTTGGGTCTGAGTACTCCATCATTAGGCAGAAGTCAAACTTACTGAAATATACATAATTTAAAATTCCAGAGCTCTTCAATATAGCCTTAAAATAATATCTTTCCTTCCAAATGTATCTCCATCTTCCCTCTTTTCAGCCCCCAGAGGATTCCCCAGATTCTCGTTCTATCACAAACTGAAGTGATTTTACTTCTTTACATGCTTAGTACACATACTGCTTTTCTCCTATCACAAATTTATACCTCAAAAATATTGGGCATGATAAAGCCTACAATCTTCTTTGTTATCCATTTTCAAATCCTCCCTTGCTCTGAAGTGTCCTATTTAGAATAAGGGGGTTGCCATTTGGAAATAGGTATGGGTCCAGAGAAACTGATTGGCAAGCTTAGCTGATTGCAACCCAAGCTACTAAGTAAATTCCATTCATGTATGCTCACTTTTCATATGGTCACAAGTTTACAAACTCTATGGTGAACAGAACTGAATATAACACTGCTTTCTATGGTTGAGAAAATGTAAATAAAACAAATGTTAATAAGTACCTCATAAATATCTATGTCTGCATATCTATTTTTATCTAAATCTATATATATCTACATCTCTATCTCTATCTAGTCTACATAACTATATCTGTATCAGAAACTTCTAGAAGAATATGCAATTACTTCTCATTATCAGAAATAATAGTCCTGGCAGTCAGTGATCACAGCCAAATTCAGAATACAGAAAATGGTGCAAAGTAATTAGTTACTGATCGCAGTGGGTTGTCTTAGAGTCTGGACAGAATCCAACTTGAGTGGGTGCCTAGAAGCAATTTCTCCCTTGGTCTCCATTCCCTTTTCTTTGGCTATTTCTCTGCTCTGACCTCTGTGTCAGAAATTCATCCTTCTGCAATCCCTTGAAATCAAGGCTGGAGTGATAAATTTGTCGTTCCATCCCGAAATAACAGTGTATTCCTACACTCTTCATACTGAAGCAAATGCAAGAAAACTAATATATTAAAATTTGAAAAGAAAACCCGACAACAACAAAGCAAAACAATAATAAATAAGCTTCTTATTTGTTTATATTGATAACCTGCCTCCTATAGCATTTATTTCACGAGTCAAAATGTGACCTTAGTTTACCATTAATTTTCTTCTCTGTCCAAGGTCTCTGTTAGCCAATATGGTGTCTTTGTGAAAATTAAGAAAAAGCGCCTTTTTTTCTGAGCAGAACAGAATCCCCTGCTATGGGAGACGGCTTAAGCAATGGAACAGTGGCTGAATTTTATCTACATCTGGCCAGCTCAGTGGATTCAGAGTGCACTGTGCTCAGTGTTGAGGGCACACCCTGTAAACACCCTGTCCCTGCTCCCTTCTCACAGTGGGAAGGTGGGGGCATGGTTCTTTTGCTGTCCTCTCTCTTCCTGATCACCTCCTCTTGCAACAAACTAGCAGTTGTTTACTGACAAGGCCGAAACGGTGGCGGAAAGAGAAAAGCAAGGGATAAAACACTACTTATTTACCTGAGCAACTCTGTACTTTGGCCACGCTGATTAAAAGCTGACTCCATCTTTTTTTATTTTAATTGAAGCATATTGATTATACATATTTGTGGGGTGCAGAGTTGAATATCAATGCATGTGTACAATGTACGATGATAAACTCAGAGTAATTAGCATATTCATCATTACAAAACAATCATTTCTTTGAGATAAGGACATTTGATTTCCTCTCTTCTAGCCATTTGGTAACATTCAGTAAATTATTGTTAATTATAGATGCTTAGTTTGATTATATATCCATAGAACTTATTTTTCCTATCTGGCTGTTATGTGTCCATTAACCAACCTCTCACTACCCACCCCCTACCTTCCTGGCTCTAGTAACCACAGTTCTGCTCTCTCCTTATGAACGTTCAACTTATTTTTATTATTGTTTGTTCACTTGTTTGTTGCTTTCTTTCTTTCTCTTTCTTCATCTAGTGACGTACTTTCAAGGGATCTTAATATGTTCTTTGCTGAGCCTCATTCTCCTGAAATTCTTTTAATCTTGACAGATGCACCTCTATTCTGTGTGGTCATCTGAATGCCAGGGCATCTCAGGCCTACTGCTCCCTCTGGTAATGTCTTTGTGCCCCTCCATGAGGCCCTATTCAGTGGGACACGCAATGCCTCCACCATCCCCCAACACTTCTTTCTTTCTGGTGGCTCTGTCTAGTGTCCCAGAAACACAAATGCATCTCTTGCCCAGACAACTAACAGGACTTCAGACTAGCAGGTACCAATGAAGTAGCACTCTCCTTACTCAGCCACCAAACAGTTAGTACTTTTCTTGCCCTCTAAATTTCCCAGACAAAGGTAAGATCCCAATCCACAATCCATTCCAACGTCCACAGGCAAGATTCAGGATCCAATCCTTTGTGTCTCCCAACTTCAGGGAATACATTGTAAGGTTCTCCGACTATCCCTTCTTGAAGCTCTCTAGCTTGCCTTACTGTTAGAAGATAGCTACACCTCCAGCCCTCCCCCGGCAATGTGTGGGATGGGGTAAAAATGCACAGCAAGGCAACCGCTGTCCCCAAATAAATCTCTTCATTGATCACTTCACAAAACTGTCCTCTATGAAAATTATATTTTAGATTCTCCAGGTGGCTATGCCATTTAAAAGTATGAAGTAGGCTCTGGCTAATTTCTTTGACATTCTGCACAAGTCACTTTGTTTCAGTGGGTCTCTCATATCAGTAATACAGTCATAAATGAGGCAGAAAAAGCCCATTCCTTAAATACTGTTAGAAATACTTGCCATGCACATCCAGTCAGGAAAGATACAAATAAGCCAAAAATCTCAATGGCTTTAAGAAACAAAGGTTACACCTTGCTCCTGTTTCGTGATCATGGGCTGGGAGCTCTACTCTGCATTGTCCAGTTGGTCACTTTGCATCTTTACTTATACCCCTGCAGTCGCACTCTTCAGTGGTTTCCCACCATAGTCAGAATAAAATTCAAACCATGGCCTAAAAGGTCTCAAATGAACTGGATTGTGTAACTTCACCTTCACCTCCACCCTCACTCCCCTCTGGGCTCACTGTCCTTCCTATACATGAAACACACAAAACAAAATCTCAACTCAAGTATTCACACTTCGTATTCCCACTGCTAGAAATGATCTCCTGTATATGTACATGCTTCACTCCCCTTCTTCCATCAAACTTCTCAATAAACACCTCTTTTAACATGTAAAAAAATCGCATTCATGTCTCTCATCTTATACTAATTAATATTCTTCACGGCATTTAAAACCTTCTCTCATGTTAGATTACTCATTATTTTATTGTCCATTTTCCCCACCAGAATATGCATCCCATGAGTACAGGGACTCTTTTTCCTTCATCACTATATTTCCAGTGTCAAAACTAGTGCCAGGAATATAATATGTGTTCTATAAACTGTATTTTTGAATGAATTAATTTTTGAGTTCTCAAGAGTCCCACATTTTGAACTGTTCATTATTGTATCTCTAGCACTGAGTGCTGTGCCATGTAATGGGTACCCCATAAATATGTATTTACCAAATCAGTAAATGGAAATATGATTGTCATAGAGGCAGACATGCATGCAGAGTAACTGTGAAGTCCATGGCTTGTCTGAGGCTACAACGCCATTGCTCTCTCTGAACACTGTGCCTCACTCCTACAAAACCCTGAAGAGTACATTTTGAGGAAGTTAATGAATGTTCTAATGAACAAACAGAAGGGCATCTAGTCCCCAAAAATATAATAACAGGAAAGAAGAGGTAGCTGCCAATCCTGCATATAGCAGAATACTCAAAGAGGTTAAAAAGTGAGAAGAGGGGTTGGGTTTGGTTACTAGGCAATGATGAATGATTTCCAAAAGGAACAATGTAATAGAATGGTCAAGACAGAAGCCAGCTCTCATAAGATTAAATGAATTAAAATATGGTGGTATGAAAATTAGACAAAATATAGAGGTTAGCAGAAAAGGGAGAATGAAAGGAGAGTAATTTAAGTGGGTAGAGAGTCATTTAACGTTATTTTACAATTAGGACTGATGATTTCTAAGCCTGTTTCCATGTGGAGATTGTAGCAAGTGATAATCTCTATTTTGAATTGGCTGTATCTTTTCCTAACTGTTTCCAGGACACTGGGTGGGTTAGTCGGGGTTCTCCAGAGACAGAGAATCAACAGGAGGTGTATATAAATACAGAGAGGGAACTGATTAGGGGAATTAGCTCACATGATTACAAAGGCTGAGAAGTCTCACCACAGGCCATCGCAAACTGGATGCCAGTAGCGCGGCTCAGTCCGAGTTGGAAGGCCTCACGACCAGGAAAGCCAATGGTGCTATAGGTGTAAGTCCTGGAACCCAAGGCTAAAGAATCTTGAGTTCTGATGTCCACGGACAGGAGTGTAGAGTGTCTCCCAGCTCCAGTGAATGGAGCGATTCGCCTTTTTTCTCTGGTTTTGTTAGGTGTAAGTCCTGGAACCCAAGGCTAAAGAATCTTGAGTTCTGATGTCCACGGACAGGAGCGTAGAGTGTCTCCCAGCTCCAGTGAATGGAGCGATTCACCTTTTTTCTCTGGTTTTGTTCTCTCTGAGTTCCCTGTGGATTAGATGGTTCCCGCCCATATAGAGGTTAGATCTTTCTCACCCAGTCCTACCAGGCCTGCTTGCTAATCTCTTCTGGAAACACTCTCAGGGACACACCTAAAAAGATAGCTTTACCAGGTTTCTTCTATTCTTTGTTCTAATCAAGCTGACACCTAGAATTAACCATCACACTAGGTAACAGATTTAGAATGTTTAACCACAGCAAAAGCCCTTTCTAGAGAAAAGGTATAATCTAAACTCATCAGAGATTATTGCCTTAACTTTCCTCAAGTTTTGTGATGTTTAAACTACCAACTAATAATTGGTGATAATTAAGAATTGCAATTTAAAAAGGGACATTTGGGTCTTTTTAGAACTACTGGTACTAAGTCATGTAAATTTAATATATGAGAAATAATAGGAAGGGGTTTTTATTCCTTATTAAATATAGATAAATATCTCAGATGTTCATTACATGCTAGTTAACATCTGATCATTTTGTGCAGACAGATTTGCTGTTCCTAAGTATTTCACTATCTAATTTATTTCTTTGTCCAGTAGGAACCATCACCTTATTTTATAAATGAGGCAACTAAGCTGCTCAAACATACGTATTTGGCAAGAGGCAGAGGCAATAATCAGACGTGTTTTGCCGACTGTGAGTCTAAAGTCCTTTACCTTGCCTGGCCTCTCAATGGCTTCATGGTTATTCCATCATCTTAATAGTGAGACTGGGCACAGCTGGGAGTAAAATGCAAAATAGTAATGGCTTAAACAAGCAGAAGTGTCTTTATATTTCCCCTGAAAGGTGCTCTGCTCTAAAGAGTTTATGGCTGAAACAGAGGCTGGTTTCAGTTCCAGAAGTAGCAGCTTCTTCTTTACGGCTCTGTCTGTGCACATGGCACCTCTATTTTGCATGGTCATGTGCCAAGCTAAAAAATATAAAGAAAGGGCACTGGGGTAGGAAACCTGAGGTCTCTGACACAAAAGAAAAAGATAAAAAAAATATATCTATGTACATATACAAGTATATATGTATATATACACACACACGTATATTCCTATATGGATATGGATAACTTGGAAGTTCTCCACTTCCAAGATTTAAAACTTAACATCGTTTCATGGTTTTGGTTGTAATGAAATAATAAGCACCTGTATTATTCTTTGCCAAGATTCAAAATAATTTTTCTTTGAAACAAAAGTTCTCAACTTTTTTTTCATTTCTTTTCTTTTCTTTTTTATGTCGTGTTTTCATTTTATTCGCCTGTCGTCTGGGGAGAATAAAGGACGGTAGTGCTCTGACCCACCCTGTACAGATGAGCAGCCAGCATTGGAAGGCTCTCAGGGAGCACCCCCTGCCCTTGAGGTCCCTCTTCCCATGAGCTGTTGCCAGACACCTGGGAGCAGCTGGCATCCCTAGTGGCTGCCGGGGCTGACTCTGGGGGCTGAGGGAGAGTAAGCTGCTGCTCTGTCTGCTTGCCTGGCCCCATCTTCTTTTAAATGCTGTTTCTGTTTGGGGACTATTTATTGTTTATTGTAATTTTTTCCGTAGTCCTATAGAAGCAGAAAAGTTAACTCCAAAATAGCAAGGTCTATTTTGTTAAGGCCCAGTAGGAATATGTAGGTATGAGAAATTAACAATCATCATACTTAAAATCCTTCTAAGTATGCAATATGTTTTTCCTTCTCTGCACCAGCACCTTTTTCTTTATTTGGGCTGCAGAACTTATCTGGCATTCCTGGTATGGACAGAGCAACTTCTGGGAGACAGGGATTGTGTTGTCTTTTTGCAACACGTTACTTTTTTTTATTGAAAACCAGCCCTTAAAACGTTCCCTACTGGAAGTGGGAAGTGGGTTAAAATAATCCAAAAGAATGTAAGTAGCAATAACAGATTAATACTAGATCACAGTCTCTGCCGGACATTCTGAACAAGGATTTATCCTAGGCAGTCAGGAAAATAAATGTGGTCAAGCAAATTTTGTGCTAACTCCTGTGTGCCACATGGAGGCTTTAATTAACCTGTCTTGTGAGTCACTGAGCCTTTATGAATTCCTTTTATATTGCATTGTGGGAATATGACATTTACTTCTTTGCACCATTTTGACTTTTTTCAATTATTGCCATGAAAAATTTATTGAGCAAATGTCACTGCAAAAGAAGCCAGGGCCTAGTAGGGGCTATTCCTCCAGGTGGCTGGTATTGACTGCTAAAAAATTGCAATATAAAATTATTGCCATGAAAAATTTATTGAGCAAATGTCACTGCAAAAGAAGCCAGGGCCTAGTAGTGGCTATTCCTCCAGGTGGCTGGTATTGACTGCTAAAAAATTGCAATATAGAGAAAACTCCTAGAGTTTCCTAAAGTGACCTTTAGTACCCAGAAATGGTATCCTGATCTTATTAATTGACTTGGGAAACATACACAGCAAACCCAAAGGAAAAAGCCAGGTTGGTCATTTGTGAAAATCTGACAATTAACTTTTGTCTTTGAATTCTCTAAAGCAGCATAGGGTTATTTTCATCCCCTAAAGACCAAATCCACACTTTCTTGATTTTGATATTCACAGCATAGAAGATGTCAAGCTTATGCTTGATCTCTCTTAGGTACAATAATATATGTCAGTGACCACTAAAGCTACTGCGCCAAAGCCATCTGCACAGTTTCAATTCCCTCAACAACACCTGGTACAAAGAAGGTTATTCTTTGTATATTCAGAGACTGACAATCTTTCAGTAATTAGGACAACTTTTCACTGGTTTGTGGATGCTGAGAAAAGAAAAAATATCTTAAATGCTTAATGAAATGCACCATGACTTTGCACTAAGATGATTTTATTTTCTTATAAGGTAAAAAGGAAAAGTCAAATAGACTTTAAGGAGAAAAAATAAGTCAAATCTCAAAGCAATGCACAAAGTAAACATCAGGTGAAATACAAAGGCTGGAAGAATTGATTATGCCACTTGGTTGCTCTCCTGAGGAGGATAAAAGAAGCAGGGACATGCTCTGTTACTCTTTGCATGTAGAAGTCTGGCTTGCAAACAATACACTGACATCTCTGCCATGCAGATCACTCCAACAAGCTAGTGTGCTGAATCAACGATTATCATTTAGGAACTTTCTGGGCCTACTGATTGACAGCTACACAGTGTATCTTAATGGTCTTCTCTTTGCAAGCCAATTTTAATGAAAAAGAAATGAAATTATGTGGAAGAGAATGGGATCAAAGGCTAAAACAAGAACTGGGCAAAAAAAGATAAAATATTAAAAACGCTTCATCAGTCATTTCACATGAAAATAACAAGTGGATTACTCTAGTACTAGTTAGATGATGAAAGAAACTTGTGACCACTCTCACATGTTTAGACACTTCACCAGAAATGCTGGTAGAGTATGTATAATCTTAGATGTTTAGCACAGTGTTTTCTGACAGCTTCCATTTAGATTCTTAGACTTTCTTAATGATCACAACTATCCTCATCAGCCCTGATCTAAACAACACAGACCAGATAACCACAAGCTCACTGACATCAACTGATTAGTAGCTATCAGCACACATATCAAAAGGGGGTTGATTAACAATTTTATTTGTATTTTACATCCCGTATTGTGACTATTCCAAACTCATAAGCTCTTCAGCTTCCAAAGAAAGACAAATATTCTTGCTTGCATGTTCTAATCTAGATTCCAAAGACATTAGTGTCTCAGCCCATAACAAGTACTAATATTAAAAAAGGAATAATAATAATAAAATAAACTCTGCTAAAAGTTCTCAGTATTTATGTATTTTAAATAAAATCCCAAGTGCATCAGAAAAGATAGAGAATAATCAAAAACTTTCTGGAGATTTTTAACTTGTTAATACTTGTCTTTTGGGAACTTCAAATATTAATTTTAGTCACAGCGTGAAGAGCTTTTGGTGGTCTTGATGAAAAGGAGGTGATGGAATTACTTTTATGCTGGTCTATTTTCTGTAAAGGAGCAAGATAAGAAGTTATACTGATAATATTATTAATTTATGAAATCTGTCCCACCTACTTGTATTACTAATTGAAGGTGACNATCTTAAGAAGCATTTCACTGTCTATTGTGAATTGAGCATCCTCTTTGGGAATCTCACTTCACTCAAACCCAAAACACCTTATTCCTTACAAACACATATGCTACATATCGAACTATCGCTACCTCATTTTTGCAACCAAGTGATGTTTTGGCACCATTTAGATTGTCTTCCTGGGCAATTATCCTTTGCTGTCTTCTTTAATGTAACTCTGAGTTCCAAACTACAGGACTGACCATTGATGGGGTTGAGGAAATGCTACCCCAAAATATGGCACCTTGATATTTGAGAAAACAACAACAGCATGAAAATCTCTCTGACCTTCTCCTACTGTTCTTCCCTGAAATAGGCAATAAAAGAATTCTCTGACCTTCTGCAATGCCTGGAGGAAAGTAATGAAGCCACAGGAACACACAGAAGAATCTGAACAAACAGGCCTTGCTAAGTTCCCCCAGTTTGTCACCATTAGTCACACCCCTTTTGTCCAATCATCCTTCTACTCAACTGTCCACTGTTATCAAACCTAAGCCTAGAAATATTCACTTTTCTCTGTTTTTTAGATCTTCACTCTTGAAGGCTCCTGTGTCATGTAAAATTTAAATAAATTTTTATGTTTTTCTTCTTGTTAACCTGTCTTTTATTTCAGGTGCCTCAGCCATGAACCTTGAGGTAAATGAGCAAAGATACTACATTTCTCCCCTACACCACCCATAGGGAGAGCCCTTGTTTTCTAAAGGGAGGCAGACCAAAATCTTCACTCTTGCATGCCTTTATTCTGATGAATTCTGCACCCAGACTCCCAATACTTGCATGTAGTTTATGGGCAAACTTTCTTATTCTGCCTAGTAGTCACATACATTTTTTTTTAACCTTGACACAACTATTACCCAGCTGTTAATAGTTCCTTATGGGTTCCATCCAGAAAAACCTCCAAGAAGAAACAGGTGCAGAAAGATGACACAGAACTGAGTTTATGTGAGGATACCACCACCATGCCCCTCAAGACAAAAATTCAGCAGCAACATTGGCCTACTGACGTGTGTTGGAAGAGCAAAAGACAGAAGCATGTCTTCCTAACAGAGCATCAGGCTGGTCACAGAAGGTAGTGGGCAGGAAAGATATTCAATTATCAATTTGATCTTTTTGTATCACCTTTAGGGTGGGGATGTCTTTCAAGGCTGTATTAGCCTAAATGGGAAAACAAAAGTAGAACGACTTTTGACTCTGATATTCTAACAAATCAAAATATACTGAAGGAAGATACTTATGAAAAAAGAGATTGAAAATGGTGGGTAGAAAGAGGTTGCCCAAAGAAAATCAAAACAAAACAAAACAAAGCAAAATTCGCAAAGGGAGGAACACTAAAGAAACACACATTGTAAAATGCCAATAAAGGAGAATGATTGGTATAATGTCTAAAGTCAAAAGAATAAATGTTTCTGGGTTTGCTGACAAGAAAAAGTTATTAGAACAGGACACACATTTAAAAAGAAATCAGGTAGAGAAATTCAACAAGGACATTGAAATTAACCAAATATTAGAAGAATGACTGATGTCATACTTTGCTTTCTCCAAAAAGCAGACTCTGAGACAAGAATTAAGGGCAAGTAGTTCAT
>NW_007728421.1:23097-26084 GCF_000696425.1 Galeopterus variegatus | reverse complement strand
TCATACTTTGCTTTCTCCAAAAAGCAGACTCTGAGACAAGAATTAAGGGCAAGTAGTTCATCTGAGGGGTGAAGGGAATACCCAGAAGAGAACAGGGATGTGAAACAAGGAAGAGAAGACAACCAATAAAAGACTACAGTCTCCAGCCAGCCACCACTGAAGGTGACTAAAGCTTAATCCTCGAAGAGACAGTTGGGAGCCAATGGAAAGCACATGGCTTCAGAGTTAAGCTCAGCAAGGAGTGAGGAAGTAGGTGTAATGGTATATCAATTCTTATGGGTTATTGGTTGAGGGCTGCTCCCAGGGACATTAATTCCTCTGAACTTTCAGCATGCCAAACAAGAGACAGTATGTTCTATAAATACAAGAGAAAGCCCACAGGCAAAGAAATGTGGCCCATGAAGTGACAAGGGTGCTGGATACTGGTGGACTATCAAGTGCATCTTCTATGGAGGGCTTTTGAAGCCAAATCAACACATAGAATAGATCCACAAATATATCATGTGCTGGAATTCGAATCTACAAATCTAGAAGATTAATTAGCCACATTCCCACATATAGTGACTCTAAGCCACTGAAAATACATTATTTTTTCAAAATGTCCTTAACATTCAGTGAAATAAAAATATATGTCTCATTAGGAGCATAACACTTTATGTTTCATGCCCTACAGGAAATAAGGTCTTCAACAGATCAGGAAGACAAGAGACTCTTCAACTCAGATTCCACCATCACAACTGGATGAAGAAAATGCATATAGGGATATGCATATAGGAAAATGCATATTCCTCAGCCATTAAGCATACAGATATATGTAAAAGTGAATGGAGGCCTAACTTTTGGGGGAATGAGAAGTGTTTAAATGCTAAAATAAATGCCTATTCTTGGAAGCCACAATGGAAAGCCAACAGTGGGGGAATTCCCCAAGGCAAAGCAGTTGCACAGGATGTTCAGACACAGGGCGGTGGCGGGGAGAATAATTCACACCCCCAGTGCTGCATCTGCTCTCAGCCTAAAAACAGAAGTGTACCTACCACTTCTGCCCATCTGGCACCCTCAACAAGACTTAATTCATTTCAAAAGGAAACATACACACTTGCATTATGGAAACAATTAAAAAATAATTAGAGAAAAACAAATTTCTTTAATATGATTACATTTTTCTGAGAGAGACTTTTGGAGGCTAATATATGTAATTATATCAAACTGAAATCAGCTAAGGTGGTCAGTGAAATGACTGTGGTCAGTGAAATGACTGAACTTAAAGGAACCTCTTATGTTGAAAATACAGTGATATCTGATATTTTGTCCAAAAACATTCACTACACTTCTCAATATTAATAACTTCAAACTCATTTTAGGCTCAGTAACTTTTCCATGTATTACAAATAATTTAAGGAAAATTATTAGTTTTATTTATTTGCTTCTTTGTTCAAGAAGTCAAAACTTTTAAAAATCCAATGTTTGGGCACCACCAGAAAATAGTTATCACTGTCATTCTAAAGCCAGCTGATAAATCAAAGTGTCCTCAAGTATTTATTGTTAGCCATGGTCAATAGCCCTAGATGCTCAGTTTCTACATGTATTAGTTAGCTATTACTCTTTATCAAATTAGCCAAAAATTTAGGTGGCTTAAAATAACAGTTATTATCACTTATGATTTCCTTGGGTCAGGTGAGAGGTTGGGGAGGGCATGATGTTTCCTCCTGGCTGAAAGACTCAAGTCTAGGCACTAGAATCATCTAAATTTTTTCATTCACTCGCATGTCTGATAGTTGATGTTGGCTCTCAGCTCCAGGTCTAACTGATGCTGTTAGCCAGAACACCCACATGGGGCCTCTCCATGTGGCCTGGACTTCTTTGCAACATGGTGGTATGTACCCCAAGAGAGGTAGAATCAGGTAGGAGCTCTGTTTGCTTTTAAGATCTGACCCTGGAAGTCATGCAGCATCATTTCTGGTGCATTCTATTGGTAGAGGAAGTTACAAAGGTCTTCCCAGGTTGAAGTGGGGAGAAAACAATTTTACCTCTCAGTAGGGGAGCATCTAGGTCTTACTGAAGGAGAGGATGTGTAATAGGATAGATAACAATGCATTCACTTTAGGAAAGTACAATTTGCTACCCTATCACCTATGGTTTATTGATCCTATATGAGAAGGATCTTTCCCCACAGCCAAACTGTGCCTAGCATCTGTATTTTATAAAAACTGGCTATTATTTTGAATGGGTTGGAAAGCCTTTGATAGATTTTCTTTGGAAATGATCTCTTCCAGACATTTGAAGGCAAAAGAAAACAAGGAAACAAAGAAGAAAGCAATTTTGATTAATTAATGTGTGCTTTCTACCACATTTCCATCTTCAGTTCACTGCAGTATTTTCAATATCATCATCCCTTTAAAATTATTATAGAGCCCAAATGATGGAGAGTTATTATGTTTCATATAAGATCTATTTAACCTTAGAAAGAAATAGCACAGCCAGTCATAGAAAAAACCTCTGAGGAATAAGTTTTCATTGTCTGAATTCCCAATAATGAGAAAAATCCTTCATCTGAGGGAATGCCCAATCTACCCATACATCTCCAGTGTGATTGATAGTCCCTTATAAGAAGTCAATCTCTTTTTATTTATTTCCTTTACAGGACTTACTTCTCACCACACAAAACAAGTTTTAAGGAATTCTACGGCTCAGGCTCCAACCGTGTTTCCGAGTCTTGAGTAAGTGAATGTGATGGTGTTAGATCAGATCTGCTATAGGTCTAGAAAATCCATAACTTTAAATTGTTCCTATTTAATATTTCAAAATGATAATTCTCCCCAAAATATAATCAACTTAAATGGAATACGGTTTTGAAGATGATAAAATACTGAATGCTGAAGAGTAAGTCTTTAAAAAAAATAATAAGTGTTAAGGAATTGAAAACAAGGCAACTGTTAATATTCATGTAAAAAGAAAATAGTTAACCAAATTATTAATAGGTAAAAAAA
>NW_007728421.1:20060-22827 GCF_000696425.1 Galeopterus variegatus | reverse complement strand
TGGAATACGGTTTTGAAGATGATAAAATACTGAATGCTGAAGAGTAAGTCTTTAAAAAAAATAATAAGTGTTAAGGAATTGAAAACAAGGCAACTGTTAATATTCATGTAAAAAGAAAATAGTTAACCAAATTATTAATAGGTAAAAAAATAAGGAACAATTAGCACATTTATTAAAAGTTTATTAGATCTAAATTGTATACAAATAAACTATATTTTCAATAGACCTAGAAACTACATAACGGGCTGACTGAAAATGGGCTGTGCAGAAAATTTTCTCAGATTTTTCATACCTAATTCCATTTCTGCATTCTAACCATTCCCAATTGCGTCTTGTTTTGCTAAGCAGATTGTCTGCAGCTGCTTTATACTCTATACTCCACCCACATTCCTTGAACGCAAATTGTTTTGGATGTTTTGTGTTGCTTCTTCAATCCTCACTCACCCATCCAGAGTAAAATTGCCAACACCATCTGAAAGGCCGTTATTCTTGGTAGTCATGATTGTTCGTCAGCCTGGGTTCCTTTTTTCCCTTCCCTTACTTCCCTTTGCATAAATTATCAAAACCATTTCTGTGATCCCCTAAAAGTGGTTACTAAGTGCTTTGTTTCATACTGGTTTTTCTCACTTTCAGATTGAGTCTTAGAGCATGTGTCAGTCAGAATAAATGTTAGGCTGCCCTAAGGGAACCAAAAATATGGTGTTGATAGGTCTGCATGGCAACCCAATGCTTTCTTGGCAGCTTGCTGCTGCTGAGAACCTAGCTATCCTCTGACTTATCACTCGGCCATTCTGCACACTCAACTTTGATCTCGAGGGCCAAATAAACTGTGATGGCTCTCTCCATCAAAACCATATTCCAGCCAATGGCAAGTGAGAAATCAAGAGAAGAGGAGACTTTCTCTTTACAGTCTTGGCTCAGAGGTTGTGCCACAATGTCCACCTAGTGGAACATAGTCATATGGCCTCTTCTTGCAGCAATGAAAGCGGTAAATCTAGTTGCTCATATGAAATTTCCATTACTACAGAGAAGGGGAGGTCAGATGGTGAGGAGCAATCAATCAGTAGTCTCTGCCACAACTTTAAATTCAGCTGGATTTCGCTTTAATCCTAGCTTTACAATTTATTGGCTAATAGGCCTATTAAGACACATGAAAGTCTAAAAGCTTTAGTATCCTCATCTGATCTGACCAACTTCAAAAAGACCTTAAGCAGATTGCATGCAATAATGAATATAAAATGTTTAGCCCTGTTTGGGGGATATAATATGTGCTCAATAAATGAGAGCTAGAAAAGACAGAGAAAGAGTAGTAACAAAGAGATGTAACATTGAAGACTCTGTCGAGGTAAGATTTGTAATCATTGAACACCTGCAGGCAGGAAATACCATTTGGAGGCTAGGGCGGACAGGTAGAGGTTTGTAGGAAAGATCATAGCTATTTAGAGCACAGGCAAATATGCAAAGATGGAGAATAAAGCAGGTAAGTGAAATGTTGGGAGCTAATTCAGGGTTGAAATACATCCTTCACTTCTTTATTGATTTTTGTTTTCTTCTAGTCATTTGCAACAGTTATCAAAGGTCAACATTTTTTTCACTTATGTGTGTTAAATGCAACACTCTGCATTAATCATGATTTCCTTATACTGATTGAATGGGTCAATTGCCAGCCAAGTTCAGCAAGTTCAGAGAAGAGTCAAAAACTGGAACAGTTATTTTCCTCTCGTACCAACTAACTTTCGTTGAAAACTGTCTGACCTAAACTCTCACCAATAGGGACATTAAAGCAGAATATTGAAATGCATAATATATCCAGGGTTGATGGTAAATGTGGGTGTTTCCTGGAGTTCTTCACAGGTGGCCCAGGGAAAATTCTAGGTAAATGCAACAGCCAAGTAGGCAAGACTCTTTCCACCCCTTTCAAGCAGAAGAATTCTGTTTTCACATATTGGGGTCCTCCTTGTATTTTTTTGTTTTTTGGGTTTTGTTGTTTTGTTTTTTGGTAAAGTCTTTATGCTCCTTTAGGAAATAATATGAGATATTTTCTGTCACAACATTCAGGTTCAAGGTGCTAAATAAACATATCAATTATTTCTTAGGTCTTTACTTGTAAACTATCTGTATTAGCTACAAAAGGTAGTTTCCTCTACAGAAAAGTCTTCATTTCTCACTGATTCACTCATTTCTCCCCAAATTGTTCACTTCCTCCATTGTTATGCCTAACCTGCTTATCTGCTTAACCCAGTGCCTGGTGTATAAGGATCTCAATACATTTTGCTGGATAATGAAATCTAAGAATGAATGAATGTTAACTTTCACTGACTGAACAAACCACTGTTAGAGGAATCTCATTAAAGATTGTGCCATCACTAAAATGATTGAGAATTATAAAGTAAAAAGAACTCTGGGCTTGGAGTTAAAATCTTTAGTTAAATTTCTCACTTCTAAAACTCATGAGTTCTGCCACTACAGAAAAATTCCTGGCAAACTTTAAACAACACTGAGCCTCACTGTCTTTTTCTATAAAATGGGAAGGATATCACCTATGAAAGTCCAAGTGAGATAATATACATAAGAACATTCTGTAAATTGTAAAGAAAAAGTAAGACCTTGTTATTAAACCCAAACTGGAATCCATTTTTATTGGGAGTGCATAGCTATTCTAATGTAATTCAGTAAAATAAGTTCTCCTTTACAAAAACCCATGCATGGGCCGGCCCGGTGGCGCACTGGATAGTGCGCTGCTTGGGAAGCGTGGCAGCGCTCCCGC
>NW_007728421.1:17261-19552 GCF_000696425.1 Galeopterus variegatus | reverse complement strand
ACTGTCTTTTTCTATAAAATGGGAAGGATATCACCTATGAAAGTCCAAGTGAGATAATATAAATAAGAACATTCTGTAAATTGTAAAGAAAAAGTAAGACCTTGTTATTAAACCCAAACTGAAATCCATTTTTATTGGGAGTGCATAGCTCTTCTAATGTAATTCAGTAAAATAAGTTCTCCTTTACAAAAACCCATGCATGTGCTTGGTGCTAGGATGAGCATATGATAATTTTTCTGCCTAAGTTAAAATTTTTAATGTCCACACAAATTCTTATTTGTGAGAAACGTGCTCATACAGCTCATACGACTAGACACATGAACACAGAGCCAATAAAACCTATTGAAGTTGGGAGGAATTATTTTACAATTGAAGTCATCATTTCATTTTGAAGCTCCCAGTGGGCTCTACACATGAGATTGTTCTCCTCTCTTCCTTCACTGTTGTTCTTTTCCATAAGGATACCCTTTTGATATCAGTAAAGAGTATATTAAA
The DNA here is from genome assembly GCF_000696425.1 of Galeopterus variegatus. Classification (NCBI taxonomy): domain Eukaryota; kingdom Metazoa; phylum Chordata; class Mammalia; order Dermoptera; family Cynocephalidae; genus Galeopterus; species Galeopterus variegatus. The sequence continues at coordinate 19,057 of NW_007728421.1, read as the reverse complement.
TGCATTGTAATTGAAAAGTTGGTCTTCCTTTTATAGAAAAATGTTATTTATTCAGTTCAGTTTTAAGTAAAAGCTTCTGTTCAGTCTAAGCAAAAGTTTCTATTGATACAATAAAATCAATAGCGGCATAAAAAACAAAAAAGCTCCATTCCTAAGGTCTCAATCATGTTTTACTGATAGAATGCAGAAAAATACTTCAATTCTTTTCCAACACATTTGTATGCTGTTCCTCTCTGTACTTGTAGTGGGAGTCCTGGGGGATTCAAACACATCTGACATCAAACAGACATTTGGACTCAAGCCTTGGCTCTATCAAATATTAGTTTTGTGATCTTCAGCAAATTTCTTACATTTCATAACTTAAGTTTCTTCATCTGTGAAATGATCATAATCATACCTATGCCATGATACTCTAGCAAAGATTAAGCAAAATCTTTAGTACATAAAAAATTGATCAATATAAAATAGTGATTACAATTATGTAATAAAAGCCAAAGTCAAAGCAACATGGCAGAAACCCATGGCAGTACTAATGGTAATAAACCAGTAAGTCCCCTAAACATGGATCAATTTGAACAACTTTATCAGGATGATTATACCACTGATTAAAAATTCTCTGCTCAGAAGTCGATCAGATACAATATTTTTAGTTTTAATATAAGTACTATTTCCCAGGATATAGTATTACTTTATTCCCAGAGAAACGTCCTATTATCCATACAATGGATGTCATATATCAGTATTTCACTTTTTCATTCCTTAGTCTAGCTATATTTGGGCACAATACTTAAACTGAATCCTTCACTAAATTTCTCTTTTATCGAAAGATAATATTTGTTCATTTATAAACCGTTTTATGACTACTGAAAGTCATGGGACATAAACACAATAATTGCAAATGGTAATAAGCACAATTATAGATGAGTAAGTACAACTACAGTGTCTTAGATGAGCTTCTATTTTTGTAAATTCAGAAGACTTTCACAGCCATTGCATATGCCATCTTCTCTACCGACAGAGTTTAATATTCACGATGAGTTTTTACCCATTAGATCCTATAGTGATCCCTAAATTTTCTCAAATTTTAGCAGTTCATTGCTATTACTTTTTCTACCTTCTGGTTTGTTTATTATTAATTAAAATTTATGTTATTTTTAAATCACTTGATCACATCTTGAAATGGCTTGTCCAAAATGCTAGAAGAAATCATTCTGGTTTTGTATGGAAATGTTTTTCCCTCATTAATAGCACTCTTTTTCTTCTCCCAAAATTCAAACCTCATCTTTTTTGTAAGTTTTTATCTTCACAGGTCAAAATTCCCTTGTAGCATATAGATATATGTTCCCTTTGAAGGAAGGCTATTCTGTGATGCTGAGAATTTTAATCCTGATTACCATTCCCAAATTTGGGCTAGACACATTTCTACATGCATCTTAGATAGTACCAGAGTTTGGGCCTCAATCTCTGAATTTAGCTGACATATATTGTGTGTGCCCTGTTGGAAACATATAAGCATATTTGGATGGATGAATCAGGAACTTTGTATGCAAAATACAAATTGATGATCTGTGTATTTACAGTAAATATGCACACCAAAGGTTTTTTCTTGATTTCAGGTTTTTTCTATTATGGAGTGAGTGGGGTGAAATAAAATGCATAAACTAAGATTTCTTTTCCTTTATAGATGTAAACAGACTCCCTTTGAAGTATTTCCTATCATCAGCAATTTTGGTGACAACTCCTCAAATATTTAATATTAAATCAATGTTCAAAGATAGTATAAGCAGAAGATGTAT
>NW_007728421.1:16417-17097 GCF_000696425.1 Galeopterus variegatus | reverse complement strand
TAGATGAAAACAGACTCCCTTTGAAGTATTTCCTATCATCAGCAAGTTTGGTGGCAACTCCTCAAATATTTAATATTAAATCAATGTTCAAAGATAGTATAAGCAGAAGATGTATTGCCTTTAAGGGCAAAACTAAATGACAATCTCTACATTGGGAAAGGAATAATACCATTTGAAGACTGCATTTGCTAAAGAGTAAAGGATTGAACTTGGTGGAGGAAGTCTTTTTTGCCTGAAATGACTGTTAAAGCCTCTTTGTATTTATACCACATTAAATTTACTTCTTTAGTGGTCCAATCAAACTTCACATCTTCATAAAACACATCAGTTGAGTGATCGCTTTCAGGAGCAGGAAAGTAGAGATTTTTAGCTAAGAATGAATCCCTGAGCATGTTGAAAAACTGCTGAACTTGTCTCCACTCATGAGAGTCACTTGCAACTGTGCACCTCTACAGCCATTAACTACCATGTGTTCATTGATTTTTTAGTTATAAGAAGAGAGATTTTCCTATTTTCCACAAAGAGTGTTTTGTGGTCTTACAATAAAATAGATATATCTTTGTTAGCCAAGTAGATATCTAAAGCCAAATTGCATCACCACTTCATCCAACGAGAAGAGTGAAGTCAACTAATGTGTTTTCCCTCCTTATTCCTCTGTGACCACAAAGCAATAGAACTCA
>NW_007728421.1:14972-16031 GCF_000696425.1 Galeopterus variegatus | reverse complement strand
TCCTGGTCTTTGCGAGATGAGCCTTCCCATCAAGTAAGAATTGTGCTTTTAGGCCGGTCTTACACTCCAAGACCAGGGCACCAGTATCAAGTGAGGGCTGCTGTCTGCTTCCAAGAGGGCACCTTGAACACTGCAACTTCTGGAAGACAAAAATGCTATGTCCTCACATGGCAGACGGAAGAAAGGAAAAGGGGGCAAACTCCCTCTCTCAGGTGTTTTTACGACAACATTAACCCATTCATGAAAGCAGAGGCCTCATGACCTAAACACCTCCCAAAGGCCACATCACCCAATACTGTTGCATTAGGAATTAAGTTTTCAACACTTGAATTGTGGGGGACACATTCAGACCATAGCAGCCTCCTTTACCTGTTTCTTCTGGCCTTCTTTTCCCACCTTCTTCTCCAGAGTGACTTCTCCAATCCAGGGAAGTGCCCAGACCTACAAATTGGGCCAATTTTCTTAGAAATCCAATGACAGGAAACCCTTTTGCAAGTCATCAGGAATTTCCTGTTTCTCTTGAGCTGACTGGGAGCTCCAGGAGACCTGGCACCTAGGAGTGAGAGAAAAGATCGAAATTAGTTAAGTCCTTTTTGGATTTGGTGATTGCAATTTCACCTAAACCAAATGTCTCTTCAGATAATTAACATCAATTCATCCATTTAACAGGATAGCCTTTGAGTATTCATAGGACATGAAACATACAAATTATATCCACAAGATTTGAAAAATAACATACAAATTTTCTGTTTTCCTCATATTATCAAACACATGGAGAACACACACATACATGGAATCTTATGTCAAAAAATAAGTTAAAATGTTGATTTTATTTCACTCATAAAATAAGTTCTCTTTCTGGCACTATGTACATTTTTAATCATATGCTTAATCTTGACAGAAAATATTCCTTAATTTTTAAAAGGGAATAAAATACATTATGAATTTCCTCCTCATTCTAAATGCTAAATTTTTGAAAAATTAAGAACAAATTATCCTGAAAGGTCTTGTAAGAATATTGTTAATATAAAACAAATAAAAAAAGGCAAATGGATACTG
>NW_007728421.1:4921-14610 GCF_000696425.1 Galeopterus variegatus | reverse complement strand
TTATGTCAAAAAATAAGTTAAAATGTTGATTTTATTTCACTCATAAAATAAGTTCTCTTTCTGGCACTATGTACATTTTTAATCATATGCTTAATCTTGACAGAAAATATTCCTTAATTTTTAAAAGGGAATAAAATACATTATGAATTTCCTCCTCATTCTAAATGCTAAATTTTTGAAAAATTAAGAACAAATTATCCTGAAAGGTCTTGTAAGAATATTGTTAATATAAAACAAATAAAAAAAGGCAAATGGATACTGAGATAACATACAGGCAAAGATATTGATTAGAATGAAGAATTCTGAAAATGGAAAATTATTAGTCTTTGCCAGTGGCCTCTGGTCTCATTTTTCAATCTGTGGACTAATATATAAATATTGAAAGTCATAAATATTTTATCATAGCTTTCAAGAAGAAACAAACCATGTGCTACAGTAAAATGCATATATAAGATCATTGTGCTCACAGATTAGGGTCATTTAGAAAGTTGTAAGTGAGACTAAGACCACTTTGGTTCTCAACAAATGCTTCTAAATTCCTGTTTTCCTACCGGGATTAGAAGCCCTTACAGTGAAGGCTGAGCCATGTGCTTATTCTAGTCTCTTACTTAACCCAGCCTTGTGCTCACCAAATGACGTCAACACATATTTATCAATCACCTACTATCGCTTTTATTGGAGCATATGAGATGTAGAATAAAATAGTATTTGTCCACAAGAAATTTATAATATCTCAGGGATGTTAGTTGTTTCCTTAGTCTTTCTGAGATTATCAGTTTATAGAAGATCAGGGACAAACCTGTCCAAAGAGAGATAAATCGAAGCAAGTTCAAGTTTTATGTTGCCATTATGTTGCCTGGCTTAGGACATCCAAACTGCCCTTCCTGCAACTCATCAATCAGAGAATTCTCTTTTGTTTCACCAAGTGGCAAAAATATATAATATACATTACATCATAAATGTAAAATGCCAATATATGTTACCTTTGAAGGAACAGCCTCCAGGCCTTTGTTTCCAGCCTCTCGGCCTTTAAGTGTAGCAACTGTGTTCCCTATTTCCAAACGTTCCCTACTCTTTTGATGGCACTCATATATAGCAATGGTGTCCTTCCTTTGATAGTTATAAAAATTACTCGTCTAGGTTTGTGAAATACTGCATAACTTGAATTTCTGGACTTCTCTTTCCTTAGGAATTAAGGAGGACCTATTTCATATGCCTAATTTCTAGACCTATGAAATAATTACAGTATCTTAACCTGGCATCTTTCCCTTTTCAGAATCTGATAAAAAAAAAACTTTTTCTAATTCTTTATAAGAATTAATCTTTCTTTGTGACTACATCTAGATTTGTGGTTTCCAGAGTCAATAAAATAGGATTTCTACCCTGTTTTAGAATAGGTGTGGCTGGAAGACAAGTAATAAGACATTAAAAGACAAGAAATGACTCCTAGAAACTAGTCCACATAACAAAAAAGCATGTACAGAGGCGAACTGATGAAGCCTGAATTTGAGCTCTGGAAGCCTGGCTACACAGCCTGTACTCATAGGAGCCTGGAAACACCAAAATAAAAGAGCTGGAAGGAGAAACATTCATTATCAGAGTGAAATATTAGAATTTTTACAATTTCAAAGCTGAGAGATTTCAAAATATGACAAGGTAAATGTAATCACAGAGGCTATTTTAATGAAGTTTTTTTAATCAATAGTTGTTATAATGATTTTTTATTGATTTTCTAGCATGTTATAGTGGTAGTACAACTGTTTCCTTTATATTATTTCATTTTTCCAGGAAATGGAATGTCTACCAGTATAGGTTTGGGGACTATTTTATAGTATAAGGAATTGAGGATCAGATAGCTTAAGTATTGGAGAGTTTCCCAAAGTAAGTACTGGGTAGAGCCAGAATAAAAACCTAGGTTTTTTTTTAATATTTGAAACTTTTTATTGAAGCATACAATACATACATTAAAGTGCACAGACAATAAGTTCATTGCTTGATTATTTTTCAGTAAATGAACACACCTCTATAACCAGCACCCACGTTAATAAACAGAATATTGTCAGCATCCCAAATACCCACTGGTCACTCATTCATTTTCCTGACTTCTAACCTCAAAGATCATTTTTACCTGTTTTTGTATTCTACGTAAAACGATACAATATGTGCTTTTTGTATCCAGATCCCTTCAGTCAATATAAAACCTAAAGCTGCTGGTCTTGACTGTCAGTCTTCAAAACACTACCAGAAATGATGGTTTTAGATTTTAAAAGTTTAGGAAATTGTAGGTTACTGTGTTAACTGAATCAATAGGAATACTGAAATAATTCAAGATGAGGATGTGAATAATGATGGAGAAGTTGTCTCCTAAGAGCCAAATCTTCTGTTTACAGCAAAAAGACCAGGGAATTGGAAGACAATAGCACTGCAAAAAAGTAGGATATATATACTCCGTTAACAAACAGAGCGTTAAATGAGACATACTACAAGAAGGTAGATGAGTATTCATTTAGAAATCAATGAAGAGCAAGATAATTGCCAGATTTCTTCCTGCCTCCACAGTAGGTAGGAAGTGAGAGAAGCAGAGTCCCCAGAGAAGAACCAGCCTTCAGTTACGACCAGGAAGGAACAAGTCAAAAAGAGTTGGTCTTCATGGACTCATAAAATGAAAAAAAAAAAAAAAAAATTCTAGGAAGATTATTATTATACTAAAAAGATTCGGTTACTTGGAATGTTGAATTGACTCACAACCTTACTGTTCAAAATCACCCGATTTTCACACATGCTAAAAGAAGACAGATTACTGTCTGCTCCAGAAGTCTCTCCTCTGGCACACTCTCTGCTCCTTTATGCTAGACCTGCTGATTGATTGTCAGTACTCCTTTATATTTTCTTTCCCGTTTCTCCCTATTACCTTTCCCACATTCTCATTAAATTGTGACCTCCATGTACTTGGAATCACTCCTCTGAACCTCACTATCTAGTTTCTCAGGTTGGTTGGCTTCATTGCAGTGATTCCCCCAAAATATATAAACTCGCCTTCCTACCTATAATCTTCTGCTTCAGGCTGTAATCTTTATCATATTTTCCTAACTTAAAGGTAATTTCCCTTAAAGTTTCAAATCACACATAGGAATCACAGTCCATATTTGTTGAAGAGGGAAGAGTTAGAATTGATAGAAATCACTTCCTTAGGCATGCCATGCATTAGAACATGGAGAATGACATCTCCTCCACCCCACCCCAACAGAGATCAATATACAATTCAGTCAGTGTTAAAATGCTGAAATATCCAGAAGAATACTCTCTTTTCTTGGTCATTCCTATACTATGAATAAACAAGTAATGCATATTTATGGGAAATTATCTTGCGAAGGGATGATAAATAATGAATAGTGGTCATAGTAGGAATTTAAACAAAAGAGGGATCCTGTAGAATAACAAATGTAACATATTATGGCAAGCTACACTAGTAGCTTACTAGTAGTAACAATAATCCCTGAATACCAATGACCTAACACCATAAAAATTAACTTCCTGTTTATGTGTACATGTTGACACAGGTGCGCACTCTCAGATTTGTGCATTCTGTGTCTTCACCATCTCAAAGTCGTTTGCTTTCAGGCACAAGGGTGAAGTTGAGAGAAGGTAGTTTCAAAGACCAAGCCAGGAAATGGTGTACATAACTTCTATCTAGATTCCACTGGCCAGAACAAGAACTCGTGGTCACACAAGAACCAGGAAGGAAACTGATAACTTCTATCTAGATTCCACTGGCCAGAACAAGAACTCGTGGTCACACAAGAACCAGGAAACTAGTAAATATAGTTTATCTTTGTGTGCAGGAAGAGAAAGCAGATTATAGAGAGTCTATCAGTTATCACCAACATTAAAATTGCTTTTGAAAATACTCCCGAGAGTAAGTTTTTCCATATTCTGCTCTATATCAAGTCATCCCTCTCGAGCATTGAGTATTGTGTCTTCACAGTCTGCTCTGTCCTGGTAGAAATGGAACGCCACAAATCTGGAGGGGATGTGAGCAGCCTCAGGCGAAAATGCCGCAGACTTTCTTACAGTGCTTACAATGGTTCAGTCATTTATCTTGAATAAATGTTTCTCTGCCCTTTTTTTTTTTATGCATTAGGTGCATTTCCGAAAGTTTTTTGAAGATTTAGTCACTGTTTTTTGAGAAGAGGATTTGCACAGCTCCTCATTTAGATATTCCAACAGTCCCAACCTTAAACATTCAAGGTTAATAAACTCTTTAAACATGGAGACTAGTCTTTTTTCAATGTCTCTTCAGTGAGGAGAATTTCCCACTCAGTTTTCTCACTGACCTTTATAATTATCACTCTAGGAATGCATAAAGATCCCTCTAGTTTGTTTATTCTTTCTGCATCTTCCATCTTAGATCTCCAGCATTGGATCCTTTGGGAGTTCAAAGTGTAAAAGCTTTGTTTCATTGGGGTTTGCTTTCCTAACATGTGAGGAAATGGCTACCTGAAAATGAGCCCAACACTTGAGAAATTAGAACCTAGTGATAGAGACAGAGGAACTGAGACATAACACATTGTTTGAGACTGGACCCAGTCACATGTGAGGCCAAATCTAACCCTGAACTTTATTGAGAAGTTAGCTGATAAATTGTTTTATGTTGTGAACTACCATGACCCGGATGAGCTGGATTTCTATCGCTCACAGTTTATTAAAAATATTAATCTCTTTCTCTCCATATACATATAAATATATGTGTATATGTGTATATATATAATGATAATACATACATACCACTATTTAATTTCACTTATCACAGTTTCTATATTGCATTTTTATCTGTGATAGGAAACTATTTTATTTGTTTTGTTCAATATTACTAATTCTATAGGATATTTGTCATATTTTTCTGTCCAGCTTCCAATAACCCTTGCCTACATTATTGAATGATCCACTATACATATTCTTGCACAGTGTCCTATGGAAGTTGAAAAGGGCTGAGGCAAATGCTCTTTCTTCCTGTTGTCCAAAAATCAGGGTGAAACATATGCCCTAGTTTTGGCCAATCAGATGTTTGTTTTCTCACCTTTGAATCCTGGTTTAGTGTCACAGAAACAAAAAGAGAGTTAGAATCTATTTTACCACATCACTGATGATGTTCCTCAGGCATTGTAACATCATCCTGACCAAAATTTTATTGTTTCCATTTTATCTCTGAGCAGACTTGGTTATTGATTATCTTTCAGTCCTAGTCCTGCAACTTCACGTTTGTTTATTCTGTGTGCACTTGTTGCACTTCTAGCAAATTTCTTTTTTGTTTGAGACAGCCAGTTTGTTAGGGTTACCTGCCTCCAAAAAACCAGACTGATAAATTAGAGAAACTTTTATAATTAGCTGAGAATAGGCAATTAATAAATAATTATTTTAAAAATGAGTTTTGATAAAGGTCTGGGGAAGAAAATATCATGTTTCTATTTGGCTGGATTTTTTTTTCTTTGCACTGAATTCAGTTTCATGAATATGTATGAAAAGGCCCTGTAATAAGCTCTCCTATGTATACAGACATGCGTGATACACAGTGATTTATTTCAAAATGCTTGTTTTATAATTAGGGACTTCTAAGATTCAAATTAAAAGATAAATGATAAGGCAGCTGCTATGGTTTGAATATTCCCCCATGCTCATGTTGGAGTTTAATTCCCAATATGGTATTTGAAAGATGGGGCCTTTAAGAGGTGATTTGACCATGATGGCTATTCACTCACGAATGGATTAATCCATTCATGGATGAATGGTTATCATGAGAATGGTGCTATGGGCTTCATAAGGAGAGCAAGTGTGCATGTTGGCACACTCTTACCCAGCCCCCATTATGTGATTCCTTGCGTTGTCAGGGGAAACTACAGAGTCCCTCCCCACCAAGAAGAAGGTCCTCACCAAGTGTGGACCTTTGACTTCCCAGCCTCCAAAAATGTGAGAAATAAATTTCATTTCTTCATAAATTACCCACTTTCAGATATTCTGTTATGAATGACCAAAAATAGTTTAATACAGCAATAGTTAATTTTCCCTAGAATTCTACCTTTGCCAGAGTTATTAATAACCATAGGTTTACACCTGTTACTCATTCGCTTAAAAAATATTTACTGAGCATCTCCTAGGTGCTAAGACATGCTAAGTGCTAAACACACAGCATAGTACAGGACAGGCAAACCCATGACCTGTCAGAACGTGTATTCTGACATTTCACTAACTTGCTAAAGACCAAATTTAAATATATTAAAAATTACACTTTCATATTTAAAATTATAAAAACCACTTCAAATGACAAATGGCGAACTTGGGAAAACATTTGCAACAATTTCTACTCATAAAGACTAACACCTTTAATATATGAAGAGAACTCATAGAGATTCATAAAAATAAATGCTAATTTTCAAATTGAAAAATGGGCATTGCTCATAAATAAACAATTCACAGAACTGCAAATTACTAATAAGTACTTGATATCTCATTAGTAATCAAAGAAACATAGCAAAAATACAAGAAACAATTTTTACTCTTCTAATTTGTGACAGCTTTTAAGTAATATGCTAAATGATTGTATAGTCAGAACAACATTCTCAGACACAATGTTGGTAAGCCTTAGGCAACATTTTTCTATGCAAAAATAGAACATTTTTCTTAGCAACGTATAGCAACACCTTTAAATTTTCTTTAATACAATAATTCTAGCTCTGGCAATCTACTCTAATAAAATTTTAAAAACTAGGGCAAAGTTTACAGTAAAAAATATGATAAAAACAAAATGGAAAAACTGGAAAACAAAATAAAAACAAACAAAACTCTATTTCAAATCTCCAAGCTTATGACTTTTCAAGGAGTTTTCCCAGAATATTTTTCTTCCTTCTCACAGTCCCATAGGTCCAGTTTCTTGCTCTATTCTCATTTAATCTAACATTATCGGCCCATACTTCATTATGGGTCAATACGTTTTCCTACATTGAAAATAATTTGCATTCTAATTTATGTTTATGTTAATTTCAGATCAATGTCTTCTTCCTTTTTTTTTTTATTGACTGGTGAGGGGATCGCAACCCTCGGCAGAGTGTGGTCCGCACCACACTCAGTGAGCGCACGGGTCATCCCTATATAGGATCTGAACCCGCGGCCTCAGTGCTACCAGTGCTGCACTCTCCCGAGTGAGCCACGGGCCAGCCCCAGCCCAGCCCCAGCCCCCTATTTCTGATATATTAAAACTCTTTGCACACACTGCAAACTCCTTTTAAGTGGGTTCTCTAGTCTCCTGTTATTTGAATCCAAATTAAAGGGGGTGCATAAATTGTTTAAAAGTACTGTAAAGGGCCGGCCCGGTGGTGCACTGGATAGTGCGCCGCTTGGGAAGCGCTGCGGCCCTCCCGTCCGAGGGTTCGGATCCCACATACAGACCGGCTCCCGCTCACTGGCTGAGCGAGGCGCGGGAGCAACACCGAGGCTTGCGATCCCGTTGCCGGTCCCCGGTCCGGTACGGGGGCAACACTGAGGGTTGCGATCCATTGCTGGACACGGAAAAAGACAAAAGACAAAAAAAAAAAAAAAAGTACTGTAAAAAGAGCAAAATCCTGTTACTTTAGACAGCAACAGTTCAATGTCATGAAAATATTACCTTTTCTTATCCTTATTTTGCAAAAACTAAAGTCATCAATTCAGTTATATTAACACATTTAATAGAAAACTGATATTACCCTGTAATAAGGAAAAGGTTTAAGATCCTTTCCCTTAAAATGGCATGTTTTTGAGAAAGCACAGTAATGATTCTAATAACTATAAAAATTTGTAGGGCTTAAAAATCCTTAGTTCTTCCTCTTCTTGAAAATGGCTTTTTGCTCTCTTTTGGTGAAAATAAAAATGTTAATAAGAAATAATAATGTGCATAATTACATAAAATGTAGAAACAATTTTTATTCATTATGTAAAGGGGGATACAGGAAATGTAGTCAAAGAATCAAAAAGTAATACAGGAAACATAAGGTCAGCTGCATCAAGGGATACTTCTCACAGCATAGTGCCTTTATTAAGTATTCTAAACTCATTCAACCATGGTTCAATAGAGATGTTTCTTGAAGTAAATAACATGCTTATTCACTTTACAATTCAGGAAATTACTGAGCTCTCGCTGTGCCATTAAACAACTTTTATCCCTCTCTTCTTTTCCGTAACGTAATTGTTCCGTACTCACTAAGAGTCTGGGTGTCCCATGACTAAGCTGAAGCGTTCCACATTGTGTGTACCCAGCAAAGCCCCAGAAGTTGCAATCTGTCTTCCCATCAATGTTCCCCTATTTTCAGGGCTCCTTCCTTTCTCCTTTTAGCTTCTATTCTTTGTTTAGCAATGTGCCAGGCATTTTATAAATACCTAATTTGGCCAACCCCTCTTATAGGTATGCAATCTGAGGCTCAGAAAGCTCATAAACTATATTCAAGTTTGTAATAAATTCAAGCTGGTAATAAACGATATATCACAGGTTGCTTTGCCTTAAAGCTCTACTCATTCAGTGTGACCAGAAGGAAATCATTTTCATAACTGTTTTCAGTAGTTTATTGTTTCAATGGGTATTAGGTATTAGGTATTGAATTGGTATTAGGATGAACATTTAATTGCAAATAAGCCAGTCTGGTAAATTTTTCCTTAGTATAGGTTTTGTTTAAGCTAAAAACACACACACATATCAGCATTCATAAAAATGTTAATTACTCTGATTCGATCATCACACATTGCATATAAGTGTACTTCAAAAAGTTCACAGATAAAACAGAATTAAAAGGTAATTCACAAATTTTTCCACGAACTTTGTGAAGTTTTCATACATGTATCAAAATAGCACATTGTGCCCCATAAACATGTACAATTATTATGTGTCAATCAAAATTCATAATAAATAAAAATGAAATTCATTGAATAACTTCAATAAATTTATTAAATAACTTATTTAAAAATAAAATTAATTAAATAAATAACTTCACTGGGATAAGAGATTAAGCATTTACCATTACGATGTATTTTGGAATAAATGTCAATCATTGGGCAACCATTTTCAAAGGAATTTTGATTACGTAGTGTCTCACTGAATGGCTGAGCAAGATTGCACGCTGGTGTCTGTGGAATGAAAAGTGATTTTCTCTGAGATCAACAGTTTTCTGTCAAGTGTAGAAAATTAAAGAAGTGCAATGGAATCCTGCTTTATGCAAGTTGATATTTTTTAAAGACTGGTCCAATTGGACTTCAGACTTTATGTGCTTTTCCCTCCTCATTGATCGTATTTGGCAGAAGCTTTTAATAATAAAGAAAAAAGAGAGAAACAAAAACCCAGGCTGAGTTTGTGCTAGCCTTGTGACCCTCCCTGGAGAAATGCTGCTCTTTGCTCAGCAATTTGTGCTCAGCACACAGCCGCCACAAGGAAAACAGCTGGGCTCGCTTCCTGCTCTCCATTCAGTGTAGCAGACTGGTAACAAATCTGCAAAGACAGGCATGGGGGAGGGAAAGGATACCTAAACAAAACAGAAGCTGAGATCACAAAGAATCCTTCAGCATTCTGAGATAGAGGGAATTCCAGGGAACTGAATATTTTATGGCCTGGATTTTTATTATTATAAAAAGCTCAGTGATTAAGTTGCTTAAAAGCTTAAAATGAGACAAAA
>NW_007728421.1:0-4324 GCF_000696425.1 Galeopterus variegatus | reverse complement strand
ATTTTTATTATTATAAAAAGCTCAGTGATTAAGTTGCTTAAAAGCTTAAAATGAGACAAAACTGTAAATCACATGACCATCCCAGGCTCAAATGTTGCACAATTCTGTAAACGCCAACTTTGACTAAATGAAGGCAGAATACAAAACCCATTAGGAGAGCAGCATCCAGTTGAATAGTCACAGGCTAATTTTTATCTTCACGCTTAAGAAAGTTGAGCTGATTCAAGTCATAGCCGTCCTTTAGGTCTCAGCAATAATTACAGCAACAACAACAACAGGTCACCCCACCCCTCCCCTCACTGTGCGTTCACCATGTCAGGTACTGGGCTGGCATTTTTTTTTTTTTTTTCCTTTTTGTCTTTTTTACTGGCTGGTAACGGGATCGCGACACCCCATGTCAGGTACTGGGCTGGCATTTTTTTTTTTTCCTTTTTGTCTTTTTTTTACTGGCCGGTAATGGGATCGCAACCCTCGGTGTTGCGCCCGCGCCGCGCTCAGCCAGTGAGTGGGAACCGGTCACCACATGGGATCCGAACCCTCGGGGGGGAGGGCCGCCGCGCTCCCAAGAGGCGCACTCTCCAATGCGCCACCGGGCCGGCCCCTGGGCTGGCATTTCACAAGCATCAGTTCATCCTCTGAACAGCCTCAGGGGAAGCTCAGATTGGGAGAGATTAAGGAATAAGCACCAGGGTTTCTGTCAAGTGTCCTGACCCCAGAGCTGTGTCCTTCCCACTCCACACCACCAAGATCCTTGAATAGTCAGTGTTCCACATACAAATACCATCATGCAGATGCTCAAAAACCTGGATTCCCAAGAGTCTGAGCTCTTCAAAAGATTCAGAAGAGGGCATCTCATGAGAGGAATGCAAAAATCTAAAAATGCTTGATTCACGGAAGGAAATCTATTGAGTTTGCCAGTTATTGCACAAAATCATTTTAAGTTACTTCCAAATAGATGGGCCCTTCCACATTTCAGGTGGAATCCATTCTAAATCTTTTACTTTACCGTAAGCAGAAGTTTAATCTATTTAATTATAGTCACTTTACTAGGCCATAGGAAAATGGAAGGACCCGATGGGGGGAAATCTCTTTCAAGAGAACACTTCTGGAAGAGGCATGTAGAGTGAGCTGGCTCTAGGCCAATCCTTATGCTTTCTCATAGTCTCTAAGCAGCAAGGACACCATGATTTTCACATATATCATACACTGCTGAATGTCATTACTCTTTCAGTTAACACCTTGCCCCACACAGAGGACTCTGATAGAGCTTCACATAGTAATGATCTAGTTAGTGTTGCTGATATCCAGGCACCAGTTTGCTAGACTAACTAGGTGCAAGAAGCTTTATATTTGGAGCAGCATCTTTATTTCCATCTAACTATGTTGTTCCTCCCTGACTTGACTTCTGGAATAGGAATAAACCCTTGTAAGTGGTACTAAAGCCAAAGGACTGGGTCCAATATTCATCCAGCTGCGGGGGGAGGGAGGGATCTACGAGCCTTGAATTAGAGTGCATTCTACTACTGGCTCACGTTTTTAACTTTGTTTTCAGCTTTTCAGATCTGCACCTGGGTTATGACATGGCAAACCTATCCCACGTGAGATCAAAAACTCAATGATCCAGATTGATCCAACCCAGGAACACTGAGAGGTAATAAAACCAAGATTTTAGAGATGCTGCTTCCCGACTCTCCCTCTTGCACAGATCTTGTGAGCTTATCCCCTGGTGACCTGTGTGTTCAGAGTGAACACAACAAAAAGTCAAAGCCATATCTTACGGAATTCTAAAATACCCACCCAAAACCTTGACCTTGCCGTAGCATAGTGGCATTTTTATCAGTAAATTCAGTAAAAGCTGCTATGTTGGTCATGTTCCACATATATTGGAGAAAATGCAATCTCTGTTTTTAATAGGAGCCCATTTGTCTTTTAGTGGACCCTATAAGGACACTCCAACTTCTTTTTTAAAATTTCTTCCATTTTTTTCCCTTTTACTTCAAGCTCCATAAGCGTGTACTGTATCATAGACAATGTATTCTGCATTCATGCGCATATTGGATTAGAGGCAGCTGTTGAATTTAGCCTCCATAGTCAATTAAGGATGAAACTCTCACATTATTTTGGAGCAAACCAAAAGATTTTAAGCCTAATGAGGCAACTGAAAACCGAATTCTATTCTCAAATTTCCAACAGCTTTCAAAATATGTTTAGAAACTGCTTTACATAGCAACAGAGTCAGGAGTGTTTTCAACTCAACCTATGGGATGACTTTGCTGGGATATATTAAATAGCTACTAAATTAGAACCTATTTTTTCCTTAAAGTTGAAAATATTCCTAGCAAGGCCAAGCCTGGATTTCTCATCAGGCCTTTCGAATAGCACCAGCCATCCATCACAGTCTTTTCAAAGGCTGCATTAAATGACTTGTGTACATCTGCCGGGCTTCTGTATTTGATCCTAGATTATGTTTTCGCTAAGGTTAAGGGTTAGAATTTTGACAGAGGTGGCTGTGGTCTATATGGCCCATTTTATCTGCCCTTTTTCCACATACGTACAGTATTTGATAGCCAGATTTGTCAAATGCCTCAATTTTGATACCAAGAAATACGGGGTTGATGGAATGTAGGGCCTGAGCACGCAGTTGAGTATCAGTTTTAGTTTCTGAGCCCATACAAAATCGTTCCAGCATCTCTCTGGGTGAAGGGAAAGGGGATCGTTACATTCTGTGTCACCATCTCATTTCAACTTGGTTGCAGTTTCTTTTCTCTTCCTTTTGTTTTTCCCTTCTTACACTTTTACAGGACTTTCCACTTTTGTCCATTCTTTTCATTGCCTCAGATTGACTTTGCTATCTTCAATAAAACAAAATAGAAATTGAATGAGACTGTGGCTTGGATTCGGACCCCTAAGCACAACAGCGATTATGCAAATATAAAATTTAGCATCCTTGACTTCTTAGTGAAGGGGGGGCAGGGTCAATAGAACAATCTGACTTACTGCAACAATACAGCAAACTTGCAGGGACATGACATGTAGGATGCTTAAATCTCACCTATCATCACGCTCTGCACAAGAAGGCAGGCAAAGTTCCTAACGTTTTGCTTAGTCTAATCATTGTGGCAGGTGTGCATGGAGCAGAATGAAACAGACAAATAAGCATGTGTCCTCTACTAACGAGCCCATCTGCTGGGAGTCCAACATCCAAATCACTGGAAGTCCACAATAACACGAGGAGAAAGAAACATTTCAAAACGATAGGATACATTTCAAAATGATAGGACAGGTGTTAGAAGAGAGATACACACAAGTGTATTACATTGAGAGCTTTCTGAGGTGAGTATTAATTCCCCATTCAGATGAAACTGCAACTCAGAGAAGTTAAATAATTGCCCAAGGTTACACAGCAGAGTGCAAATTTGAAAACAGATCTGTCGGACTGAGAAATGAGCTTTCTTTTCCATTCTGTCATGGCCTTTCAAAATTTTCACAGAATTTTGGCCATGTTGATTTTTGGCTTTGTAACTTTAATGCTTAAAGAGAAACACAAACTCTGCAATAAAGTAGCAGGGGAGAGGCGGAGAGGGTTATCTGAGGGTGCCTCCCTGTCTTTTCTACCTTATCTACCAAAGCTGAGTCAGTTTCTCCTACCTCCCTTCATGTTCTACTCTGCCAGCTCCTCCGCATCCTCTGGTGCCTACCACGCTAGCTCTGCCCTGCCCTGCCAGAGCTAAACAAACAATGATTCCACTACTAAAAAGAAATGGCAGAAAACAGAAGCCAAAATCTGACACCGTCAGTCCAGTTCTTTCACTTCTTATTCACATATGTAAATTTTTGCTCCACAAGAATGATGATCTGTAAGTCTATTTTTAAGCCTTTCTTTAGGACAACCTACGGGGTCTATTACGGTACTCTGACCCTTCACTCTTGCTCCTGCTCTGGGGAGTGAAGGTTTATGATTTACAGCTCAAGTGAATTTGGGTCTCAGGTTCATTGCTCCAATTGTGGTTGACATTGATTCTGGATACCAGAGAGACTGTAATTGTTAACTTCACTGGGGACCGAAAAATGATTTACGCACTAGTGAAGCTTACACAGACTCAAAGTCCAAATTTCTATGTCCTGACTCCATTTCTCCACTTCAGCCTGCACAAAAAGAAAGTGTGAGGTTTTATGTTTTACTCTTTTGTGTGCCCTTAAAAGGTATTCCAGGGCCAGCCCAGTGGCGCACTCGGTAGAGTGCGGCGGCGCTCCCGCCAAGGGTTCGGATCCCATATAGAGACCGGTCCGCTCAGTGGTTGAGTTCGGTGCGGGCACGACACCG
>NW_007728420.1:306738-307893 GCF_000696425.1 Galeopterus variegatus | reverse complement strand
GTGATGGGCCATAATAATCATATACAGTGTATATTGACAAAATAAAAATTTAACGGAAAAATAAATAAATAAATAAATTTAACCTAATGTATTGCTGGTACTGTCAGGGAGGAAAAATATCATTTCCTCACCCATTGAGGGGTTCATGGCTGAGGCCCCATAACAGAAGACAGAAAAACAAGAGAAAAGCATACAAATTTACTTGATATAAGTTTTTTGTGGCAGGGCAGTCTTCATAAGGAAAATGAAGACCCAAAGAAACAGGGAAGGTTCTGTATTTTTATGCAAAGTCTGATGACGAGTGGACAGCTGCAGGACAAATGCAGTATTACCAAATGGTAATCGCTGGAGGAACTTGGCAGGTCCTATTCAGATTTTTCTCCGTGTCCTTGTGTCTCCAGAGTTAAGGATTTTTTTTCCTCCAGTATAGGGATGGCGCCCCTCACATGAGGGTCTCGACCGGCTTCAGCGGAAAAGGGTTGGGGACGGTGAGACTGACATTCCTGCTTCTGCTGTTTTCTCAAATGACAAGGTGTCATATTTGGGGGTAGCTTGTCCTGAACCCCATCGGTATAGAATGCTCCTTTCTACATTATCTTAGATTTTATCTTCAAGACACACAACTCAGGCTGAAATAGATTTGTGAAACTTCAGCAAGCTCCACATCAGAAACCCCTGTCAGGATTTTCTCATGTTTTATAGCTTTACATTTTAAATTATAAAGCCACTTTTTTTTCTATAATAGCTTCCTTCTAATTACAGGAAATCCCTTGCTTAACTTTCTAATATGTTTAATAAGCTAGAAAATTCTACCTGACTCTCCTCAGCCACAGTCCTCACTGGGCAGATGCTCTTGGAGGAAATTTAAAGGTCATTTCAATGGACTGCAGGGAAAGAGTGTTCTCTCTTCACCAGCTGTGTTCTAGTTGGAAGTTCCTAGGGATGTATAACTTTAAAGTTAAGCAAGATAAGCTTTTCTTTGTAATGATCTAGCTTGGACAGTGGGTCCAGCATTTTCAATGATTCTTATTATTAAGTGGGAACTTTTGTTTCCAACTCTTGATATTTCCACCATTAAGGAGCGTGATTAACATAACTCCCAAAATCTCCTATTTCCTCCCCTAGGGAGGGAATTTGACTAGTGACCTCTCTCTG
>NW_007728420.1:289966-306318 GCF_000696425.1 Galeopterus variegatus | reverse complement strand
TAACTTTAAAGTTAAGCAAGATAAGCTTTTCTTTGTAACGATCTAGCTTGGACAGTGGGTCCAGCATTTTCAATGATTCTTATTATTAAGTGGGAACTTTTGTTTCCAACTCTTGATATTTCCACCATTAAGGAGCGTGATTAACGTAACTCCCAAAATCTCCTATTTCCTCCCCTAGGGAGGGAATTTGACTAGTGACCTCTCTCTGACCCCTTTACTCAATATCTCCAGGGATGAAGTGATTTATCTGGTTGGCAAATATGGAAAAATAAAGCAGGCAGGCTCCGGGTAGGTCTTGAGAGTGAGCCAGCCTGTGGCGGCATTTTCTGCTCCTCCATGTCCCAAGACTAACCCGGGCAAACGCCTCCCCATGTGAACCCAGTGTCCTGTCCCACTCCAGCTGCTGGGACTGGGTGGTTAAGTCAGTCCAATTCTAAAGTTGTTAAACTAGTAAATCCACTTACACAAGGACACAGGCCACATCCTCCAACCTAGCCTTTGTGATATCTTGAGGTTCCATCCACCATTTTAGGAGAAGGGGATTGTCATTATCAAACTACCCTCAAATATCCCAACACCTGTAAGACAAGGCAATGAACATGCATTAAATTCTCAGTCCTGCCACTTACTATCAGGTGACCTGCCACTTGATCTTTCTGAGCCCCATCTGTGAAACATAAGGAATAATGATACCAGCAACACAGTACAGGTGTGAGAATCAAATGAGATAATGGACAGGAAAGAGCTTGGTAAACTGTGACAACCTCTATGCAAATGAGCTAAAACATTGCAACAAGGTCTTTATTAAACATCCACAATGCGCACATGCATGCAGAGATCCAAGCTATTTACATGACATCTGTTCACTTAGCGCCTCATACATCATTGTCCACTTTATAAGTCTTGATTCTGGGGCTAACCCTGAGCAAGACTTTTTAGCAGGGAAGGCACCACTATGGTGGATGTCACATGAATATAGAGAGGTGGCTGGGAGCTTAGGCTCTTGTTCCAAACACAACTGGTTTGATTCCCAGCTCCACCACTCACTAGCTGGGTGTATGTGAGTGAAATTACTTCACCTTTCTTAGTCTTGGATTCCTTGTCTGCAAAATAAGGATAATAATAACTGAAGGTGATAATGGAACCTGCTTTGTAGGGTTATTATGAAGGGTAAATGAAGTAAGGCATGGGATGAGCCCAACACAAATTCGGGTACATCGTAGGTATTCATTACATGTCACCAGGCATTACAATGTGTACCCACCATCTCCCTATAACATCCATAATATTCACAATCCCCAGACTGGTCAAAGCTCCCTCTCTGAGCCCAGCTCCCTTCCCAGCCCCTGTACCCACTCATCTCAGCAGCCACATGTTCTCAATTCCCCCGGCCAACTACCCACCTCATGCCCTGTTTACCCCGAGCTCCTAGAGGTGAACAGGAGCTGTGCTCATTCATTCATTCATTCATTCATTCATTCATTCAACAAGAGCATACTTAGCACCTACTCCATGCCAAACCCTGGCTGGGAGTTGGGGTCACAGAGGCACATCAGTCTCATTCTTCCACCCTTGAGGAGCTTACCTATGAGTGGGCAACAGACAGAAATATCCCCACTCCACAGCAGGCTGAGAAGGGGCAACCTCAGAGGGATAGGCAGTGCTTTGGGAGCCCAGGACATGATTCCTTCCAAAGATGTCACATTTAACCAGAATTTCGAAGGCAGGAGATGCTGAGGAAGAGCCTCCCAAACAAAGGGAAGAGTAAGGAAAAGAACTGAGATAAACAAAGGCATAAAGCTAAGAAACTATAAGGATTATTCAAAGAAAGATTTATAGGGATTCAGAGTCTAAGGTGCTTGGAAGGAGGCCAAAGAGAAGAGTAAGAACTTTGTTATCAGAGATAAGGTTGGTCAGGTGAGCCAGAGTTAGGCTTTGCAGAGCCCTGTGTTCCATGCGAAGGACTTCTATGTGCTCTGGGAATTATTGAAGGTGACTGAGCCAGGGCAGGCAATAATGAGGACAATGACACGAGCAAGTGGAAGACTTGATAGTGGCAGAGTGGGGAGAACCAGAAGCCTTTTGAAAACCTGTGGGCAGAGTAATCTCCAGTCACTGGTCACTCATCCATCCAAGAAATGTTTGCTGAGTTCCCTGTGCCAGGCAGCAGCTGCATCTTTGAATGGGACACTCAAACCTTCCTGGGCCTTCGTTTCTTCATCCACAAAGGAGGAGTGTCACTATTCAGGGCCGAGGCTGGGCTGTCTGGAGTCAGATCTTATGGAGTCAACCATAGGTTGCTCCTGCTGCTTTCTGGAGCCTTCTGCAGCCTTCAAAGGGTACTGTCTAGAACCTTTCTCTGCCCAGCCAACTCTTCTGGGCTAGAGGGCTTAAAATATCCCCTCAGCCATTCCCAAGTTCCACTAGACTGTCATCTTCTGAGGACAGGGGCAGACACTTCTATATCACCTGGATACACCTAGTAGGTGCTTGCTCAGAAATTGCATGTCACATGAATGACAGCATCCTCTGAAAGGACATATTCTCCAGATACAGGAGGAATCACAGGTTCCAAGGAGGATTTTTCATCTACTGAGCCTTTACTTCCTCACAGATACTATGTCTGGGGTCTTTAATGACCTTTACTTAGCCCTCCAAGAACACTAGGAAATAGGTATTTGTATTTTCATGTTCCCAAGGACCATGCATTAGGACCTGAGAGACAAAACATGGCATTTGCCTGAAGTCACAAAGCAAGGACACAGCAGAGCTGGGACAAAATTTCTGCTACATCCCACCTTGAAATCACACTAGCCCTGCCCCTGTGCAGCACCTCTTACCCTCTGGGGGTTTGAGGTGGCCCCCGAATATCTCAGGTCCCTTGGCATAATGGCACCTCCCCTTCAAAGAGAACACAAAATGACGTGAGGACGAAATACCACTGAAATATACCTCATCCATCACCTACTCCAACAGGAAAGACAAATTATTAAACATGCCTTGTGTGCCCTTTAAAACTCTGGTGGGGAACAACAATTAAAACTTCTCATTGCAGGAGTTACCCCAGAGACAAATGAAAGGATCACCTACTCCAACAGGAAAGACAAATTATTAAACATGCCTTGTGTGCCCTTTAAAACCCTGGTGGGGAACAACAATTAAAACTTCTCATTGCAGGAGTTACCCCAGAGACAAATGAAAGGAAATTGAACGTAGAAACGGGGAGAGAGGGATTTCCATGAGGGATCTGGGTAACTTCAGGACTGTTCCGAGAGATGATCCTTTTACAGCAGGCTTAGCCAGCAGTCTTTGAATGGAAACTTTTAAGAGCAAACCTCCAAAATTTCTGGAGTAGGCAGGGACAACAGAGTTTCTGAATATGAATATGTGTGTGTGTTGTACATACAAACATTTATATGTATGTGTGTGTACACACACGCACAGTTGCTTATAAAAATGCTTTCTGACTTAAAAAATAAAAGATGTTCAGTCAAGAAAATCTTGAAATTAAAAGTCAGGAGGAGAGGAGAAATCCCCTTTCGTCCTACCCCCCTTGTCTTTCCCTTGTCCAGTAAGCAGGTCCTCTCGGGCACAGGGTCACGGGTTCTGATGCACGCCACTCCATTTCTCTTTTCACATATTCAAAACAATGATTTGGAAGGGAAGGGAGGTCTTTATTTAGCACCTGCTATGTGCCAGGCAAGTGTTCGCTGTCTTGCCTTTGCTGCTTTGTTTAATTCTTACAGCAATGCCGATTTGGAAGGGAAGGGAGGTCTTTATCTAGCACCTGCAATGTGCCAGGCAAGTGTTCGCTGTCTTGCCTTTGCTGCTTTGTTTAATTCTTACAGCAATGCCGGGAGGTCAGTATCATCATCCCTGCCTTCAGGATGAGGAAACTGAAGCTCAGAGTGGTTCAGAAACTTACCAAGTCACCCAACTTCTGAGTGCTGGAGCCTGGGTTCCTACTCATCTCCGACAGACTCCAAAGTCCCTGTTATTCCCAAGCACCTTGGGGGAACAATGTGGGAAAAAATTAAGACTTGGCTCTTACTCTCAATTGCTCATGGTGTAACAGGGACAGTCAGATATGCACGGCATTGACCTGAAGTCCAGACAAAAGGCTGCCACTGTGAGAAGTTCCATGTAAGTCCATCGAGAACTCACAGAAGGAGCATACTACTTTTGGTTGAACAGAGGTAAAGGGAGATCAGGTTAACGGAAGGGGTGACATTTTAGCTGGTCCTAGAAAAGGGGGTGGGATTTTAAAGGGCATATTGGGGGAGGTGAAGGGCCTTCCAGGCAGAGGGAGCAGCCTGAAAAAAGAAAAAGAGGCAGAATACTCAAGAGCCATAAATAGAAGATAGGTTTCTTTGGCTGGAATTTGCATATGTGTGAGTGAAAGACTCAGAAAATGAAGCTGGAAATTAGGTTAGAGACAGACATTGAAGGGCCTCGAATGCTTGCTAAGGTTCTAAACTTCTGTTACTGAGCAGAGGAGTGATATGCCCTGAGTAACTGTTTAAGGGGATCACTATAGGAGCAACTCAAAGGCTGAATTAAAGGAAGGAGAAGCTTTCCCTGGTAGGAAAACCAGGTAGGCTGCAGTTACCTTCACAGAGCAGAGGGTTGTGAGGGTGGGATGGTGGCAGTGAGGAAGAGATAAGAGGAGGAGAGGACCAGAATGTGACATAAGTCAGAGACAGAAATGATAAGACTCAGATTGGAGAAATTTGGGCCTGAGTTACTGAGTAGATGGTGGGGCCGTCAGTTGGGAGAGGGAGCCCAGGAAGAGAAGCAGGCTTTGGGGGAAACACAATGAAATCCATTTTTGTCCGGTTGAGTTCAAGGTGCCTGTTAAGCATCCAGGTGGAATGTCCAGTAGACTACACAAGTGGATGGATGGATGTGTCAAGTGTTGGAGATGCTGGTCTAGCACCTTCCAACACATCCCACTGCAAACCCAGTGGGGGCCTTAGAGATCACCTGTCCCAGCTTCATCCTCCCTGCTGCAGACCTAGCCTCCCACGCACTGACCTGCCAACACCCATCTCCAGAGCCACTCCCTTTATTTCCTCATCCCCGGGATCTTGCTCCTTCTTACGCCACAACTTCCAGTGTTCTCCACTCTGATCTAACCTCCCCATTTCCTCAAGCCTTCATTCCAGGCAGCTTCAGCAGCACTCTTGCCCCCTCAACCTCTCCGTCTTCTCCAGTCTTTGGGATCCCTCATGCCCATTTTTCATCCCTGCCCAGCTTTTACTCCAAAGTAGACTGTCTAAACCATTCTTTCACCAATGTCCTTGATTCCTTTGTGCCTCTGTCCCTGCACTGCACCCAGCTGGAAAAACTCCACTGTTCCATCAGTACAAAATCCTACTGTCTTCTCTGTCCCTATGTTAGATTGCTGAGCAGGAGAAAAATCATGCAACTGCATCGAGGGAGTATACCCAAAATCCACGGTCTTTTCACAACTGGGCAACCCACACCACTGTCAAAACTTTTACTTGTCCACGTCAGCTCTTTCTAATTCCATCTTTTTTCTTGCTCCATAAGATGTCCCCTCTTTTTCCCGCATCTTTAGCCTGCTCTTCGCAGCTGGCTCCATGCTCTCACCTGTTCTTAACTTGGGGGAGTTCCCCAATGCATTCGCTGACTTCTCTTCACTTCTCAGCCCATTAAAACTGGTTTTTATCCCCATCGCCCTTCTGGAACTGCTCAGAAAGGCCATTAGGGAGCTTCCAAAAACCTATGGTGACGTGCTTCTCCTGTGCCTCATCTCACTATACCAGTCTCTGAGACTTGACTCGTTGACCACTGGATTTTTCTGGACTCTCCTATCCCCGTGGCTTCCATGGCACTGAAGCTTTTGGGTTATCTCATAGCAGTTTCATTCTTTCTCAGGAGTCTTCACGGACTCCTCCTCCATTTTCCATCCTTTCATGGTTATTCCTTAACATTCTATTCTCAGACCATGACTCTTAAATTCACACATGCCCTTGCCCGGGGGCTCATGTTTAGTGCCACTGTTCAAATTACCAACTAAATACTGACAATTCCAAAGACTGTATCATCAACCCGAGCCTCTTCCATGAGTCAGACTTGAGACTATCCACATACCTGATCTCTCCACCCTGACACACCATTGGCTACTCCAAGTCCACATGTCAAAGTGCTGTCTTAGTTGGTGGCATGACCATGGACCTGGTTAAACCTGGGAGTCATCCTTGCCTTTCCCCCACCTTCCCATCACGTCCAATAGATCCCCAGGTTCTGATTATTTTACCTCCTAAATAGCTTTAAAACTAGTTTCATCCTCAGTATCTCCCTGTGTTATATATCCTTAACCTCCCTCTCCCGAATTCCTATAATCTCTCCTCACTTGTTTCCTACACACAGGCTTGTTTCCTTCAAATTCATCCTCCATGCTGTTGAAGATAAATCCTGCAGAATCACTCTCCTCTATAAAACCTTTCAAAGACCCTAGATTGCCCATAAGCAGCATTTAGCAAAGAGGTTTTTAAATACTATCTTTTCAGAATGTTTAAAATTGTTACCAAGTCAATAAACTGAATGATTTTCTTTATTGCAAGACTTCTTAGTCCCTGATGGGCTACTGTTTACTGGGAATCTCTAAGACATTACTCAAACATACCTGGCTTCAGGACATTTTCCTAAGGAGCACTTCACAGGATATGTTTTCTAAGAAACACATTTTGGAACCATTAGTCTACAGGATAAAGTCAGAGCTCTGGAGCCTAACATCTAAGGACCCCAAGATGCCCACCCAACTGGCCATTCCAGGCTGGCCCCCACCTCTCCCTGCCTCACCTCCTTTGCAGTAGAAGTAGCAGACACACGCCCGTCCCTGCCTGCCTTGTCCTGACCCTCACCTCCTCGCTGTGCCCTTGTCTGGACTGTTCCTCAAATCCATCTTCACTTGACTGACTCCTGATAATTCTTCACACCTCAGTGTAGTCGTCACCTCCTCCAGGAAGCCAAGAAATCATGGAATATAGACCATAGAAGTCACATCTGCAGGGCAGACACTTATCCAAGCAGCTAAAGGAGAATTGGGACCAGCCCGTATCCCATCAATCACAGTGGAGACAAAAGAGGGTCCAGGGAGTCCCCAAGACTGGCCTGGTGCCCACCTAGGTTTGCTTACCCCCCCTCCCAAGAGGACAGGAGCAGGAGGAAAAGCACCTTCTCTTAGCCTGTGAACACTAACAGACAGAGCCCAGAAGGACCCGAGACACGCATGTTCAGTCCCTTACCCATTCCTCCGACCCGATTATGTCCCTCCTTCTATCCCCAGGAGCAGTGAGTTGACAGAAGTGAACTAAAGGGTAAAGCTCTTCCCAGCATTTCCAAAAGGACAGGAGTTCCTATTTCATGGACCAAGGTAGAAATCACGATCAAGGGAGAAAATGAGCTCCTTCACATGAAACGTTGCTCAGGCCTAATTATATCGGGGAAACAGGCTGTTTACGTGCATCAGAAAAGCAGAACGGAGGCTGTGGCCCTGCTGATCTAATAGTACAGGTGACACCTTCTGAACTTCTCTTTGTGGCTCTGAGAAAACAAACACAACAGAGCCTAGAAACAAAATAAACAGGAGGCCAGATAGTCTCCTTGTTTGGGTATTCAGGGGCCTGGATTTCAAACTGATGTCTCAACGAGCATTATTGTCTGAGTTACAGAAGTCACTGCCATCCATATTTCTCATTTGCTCTGAAATCTTCCCAGTTACTTAGTTAAGAAAGCGCTGAGACCAGCACTCAGTTTCTGTTTCTCCTTCTCTAACACGTTCTGGCCACCACCGCTCCCCTCGGTTGCCCGCTCCCTGCAGATCGCTCCCTCCTTCTGCCCACCGGCTTTCTGTCTGCCTCCTGCTTCCACCCATTCCCTGTTTTCCACCGATCTAGTTAGCACCTTGGACAGCCCACACCTGAACGCAGAATGTTGTGAAGCTGTTTCTTCACTGAATGCCTCAGCAGCCTTTCTCTCCAGCAAAATGCCATTGTGTGTCCTTTGCCCTGGACCCGGTTTCTGGTTGTCCCACCTTGTTAAGATCCAGACCTGGGTTTCCATACAACTCTGCCTGTAAACTGCTGCTTTATTTAGGTTTAAGACCCTTAACTTGTCTGGGCCTCAATTTCCCCATCTGTCAAGTGGGGATGATAATATACCAGGCACAAAATTTGTGATAATCAAATGAAAGAACTTTGCATACCTAAAAAAGCCCATAAATATGTTGGTTTCGTGGAGAAGCGTGGACTTTTCAGGCCTCCCTGGAGAGCGTCTCCTCGTCATCAGGTTGCTGCGAAGGTAAACGTGAAAATGAACGCAACGGCCCAGCTCAGTTCTAGGCTGATAGGAGCTCCCTTCCAGCCCCCACCCTCGCGGTCATCACATGGCCACGGTCCTGTGGCCTCTGCACCTCTGGGACCATCCAAAAGATGTGGGGGACTGACTCTTCAGCATCCCTTTGAGCTGGATCCGCACCCTCCCTGCCCTCTATTTATTTTGTTACATTGCCAGCTTACTGAGTTCTAATTGCTTGTCTCATTAAAAATTGCTAAACTAATAAATGCTAATTACTCTAAAAAAAAAGAGCATCCTTTAAAGAACTGCAGAGTCAAAGCATCTGAGGTAATAGACGCGGGGATGAGCCACGTAGCGAGAGCTTATCTTCTCTCTGGAATTAGTGAGCTCTTTCCAGATTTTAATTACATTTCTCAAACACCAAAACAAGACCTATTCCCCAGTGAGGGATTCATCCCCTCTTTATGGAAAACAGAACCAGCTGGGTTGAGCGGCAGGGAAACAAAACAGGCGAGGGACGACTTCAGTGCACATGTAGGGGGCACGAGCACTTGCACAAGTCATCGTCACCACATGCACAAGGACAGGAGCCCCCGGGGCTCTCACTCCCTGGGGTATCCTGTCTAAGGGAGGAAGAGAGATACACATATTCCTTGGAACCCTGTGCCCCCAGGAGCTCACCATGGCGAGTGGCTGTAGGAGGAATCTAACAACCACAAATTCCCACTTCTCTGCATTTTAAACAGCAGCTGGTAAGAGTGGAAATTACACTCAGATTGTTCGGACTCGGGTGATCCACAATATCAATGGCTTGAGGTTTGAGTCCTCATTGGAAAAGTCACTCAACCTTAGTCTCAGTTTCCTCATCCATAAAATGGGGCCAATGCTTTTCACTCTATCTACCTTCGAAGGTTGTCTTTGAGCTGAAACTAGAAAGGAGACACCAGACATAGAGTCATATACAGAACCCCACCGGCAAGCTTTATTTTTTAAAGTAAGAGAGTTACACCGAGCAATGCTCTCTGCTCTCCGAGTGAGGGTGGTGGGTGCAGACAGCCAGGTGCTGCCCTCTAGCAGCTGTGGTGACCAGGGAGGAACAGTGGCTTTTCTACCTCACAGCACTGGTGAATTCTATGACCAAGTTCTCTCTACCGACCAAGGCCCACTGGGAGAGACCCCCTTTTGATATTTCAACAGGATGGGCTCTGCTGTGGATGCCACGTGGTGTGACATGTTGCATCAGACAATCTTGCTGGAACAGTCCCCTCTGAGGCAGCTTGAACCACTTTCCCCCATCCCTCCAACCTGATCTTTTGCTCAGAGGTGGGGGTGGAGGTAGGGGGACGGTGACAGCCCAGAGTTCACAGCCACACTTTCCTTAAACATAACTGAGATGCATGCAAACACCTTGTCAAAAGCGATAGCTCCCGGTGATCCACGTTGCTCCTGACAGAGAGCATGAGAGAGAACGAGGAAGAGAGGCTCTCACTTTATGTGCTTCATCAGGAACTCTCCAGATCAGTATTTCTCAGCCCAGAGTGATTTTGCTCCCCAGGGGACATCTGGCAATTTTCAGAGGGATATTAGATTATCACAATGGGAGTTCCGGGGTGGGGGTATCACTGGCTACTAGTGGGTGGAGGCCAGTGTCGCAGCTAAACATCCTACAGTGCTCAGGACATCCCCCTACAACAAAGAAAGATCTGGCTCAAAATGTCAGCAGTACTGAGGTTGAGGAGCCCTGGTCCAGATAATACTTCAGGACTTGATTAAACATTTGGCAGCTGCTGTTACCCACACTAGGCTTTGACTATCTTTCCTTAATGGCAAACATTCCTTGGGGGGAGGGATTCCTGACCAACCATGGTTACCACCGTGAACCCAATAATGACAGTTACTGGCAAAGAAAAGATCCTCTCTTTTTAATAGAATGATGATGTTTGCCATCCTATTTCGGATCAAAGTTTATGAGACTTGCACTAAAATAACAGACAGGCTAGTTTAATCCACCTCTCTGCTACCCCATGAATGACAGTGCTGAGTGTTGCTTTGATCATCAGGACACTTAGGTTTCCAAGGAATGAAGGTCCCTCACTTTCAGAGGGTTTTTTTCTTTTCCAAATTAGAACTCTTCATGTACACAACTAAGCATTACATTTGCAAATCACGATGCTAATTCAAAATTATATTAAATTCCAGTAAGATCCAACTCAAGCCCTCATTAAAGCACTCGTCAATCTGCCAACAGAAATATGCTGAGCACCTTTTGTGCCCAAGAGCTTATGCTCCAGCGTGGAATTCCAAATGAGGAACAGCCTCTGCCCTCCAGGAGCTCACCCCCTGATGGGAGCAGATGCCTGCAGAGAAGCAAGTGCAAGGGAAGGGGATGGATTCGGTGTGGAGGCGTAGCATGAACACTGACCGGCTGTCCTCCACACCTGCTCCCTTGCCTCCTGCACACACAGCTAGACTCTATTTTCCAGCCTCCTCTGAAGCCTGGGTCTCTGTGTTCTGCACATTGGACTATGAGTCAGAAGGGATGAGAATCACTCATGACCTGGCCCATGAGAACTTCCCCTGGTTGATCCCTGTCCTTTCCCTGTCTCCTACACAGATACAGAGGATCCAGCAAATGCCTCTGAGACCCTATGGGATTGCACAGCCATAATATAGAAGGGAAGTGGGTACCTCAATGGCCTTGGGGAAGACCACCCCCAAACAAGAATACCCACTGGATTATGGTTCTCCAGAGAAAGAAAATCTATACGATATGTATACAGATAAATTTTATTTTATTTTAGAGGCTAAGTCCCACAATCTGCTGTCTGCAAGCTGGAAAACCAGGAAAGTCAATGATGTAATTCAGTCCCAGTCAGGCCTGAGAACTGATAGTGTAAGATACAATTCAAATCCAAAGGCCTGGGGGGCCAATGGTGTAAGTCCTAGTCTGAGTCCAAAGGCCCAATAACTAGAAGTGTTAACGTCTAAGGGCAGGAGAAGATGGATGTCCCAGTTCAAATAGAAATAGCAAATTCACCTTTCTTTCCACCTTTCTTTTCTTTGGGTCCTTGACAGATTGGCTGATGCCCACCCACATTGGTAAAGGCAATCTTCTTTATTCAGTCTGATTCAAATGCTAATCTCCCTGAAAGCACCCTCCCCAGCGCACTCGGAAATAATGTTTTATCATCTATCTGGGCATCCCTTAACCCAGACAAGTTGATACATAAAATTAACCATCACACCCACATTGGAGTCAATCTGCATTGCATTAAGCTTCTGAAACTTGGGGCTTTATTTGTTACAGCAACTAGTGTTACCTATACTAACTAACATAAGATTTGTGCCAGGTCATCATTCCAAGTGCAGCTGATTCTCCTTTGTGTCCTCACTACACTTTATAAAGGCCTTGATCTCAACACTCAGGGGGTCTTGCTGCACCAATGTATTTATCTCTTTGTATCTCTACAGTGGTTACCACAGGGTTCCTTGCAGGAGGGGCTTAGGGATGACAATCTGACTGGAAGGGCAGCTAGAAGACTTGCTTTGATGCTGCAACTGCCCAGCAAAAGTACTGTTGCACTCCCCACTTATAAATAAAAGCGTTTCTAAAGATGCTTTCTGATACACTATATAAAAATGAGAAAATGCTAATTGCTCCATTTCAAAGAAAGGGTAAGGAGTTCCCCTAACAGACTACTGTATGATTGGGTTTGAATCTAGGCTCTGCCATTTACAATTTGTGATATTAAATAAGTTATTTAACCATACACAGCCTGCTTCTTCATCTATAAAATAAGTATAACAGGAGCATAGACTTAGGATTAAATGAGATGGTGCGTGAAGGTCACCTGTCCTAGGTCCTGGTACCTAATGTTAGGCATCACGATTATTACTATCTTCAAATCCCAGCACTTAGCACAGCACCTAAAAGCATAGCAAGTGTGTGTTGAGAGAATTCATAACTGGATAAAAAAATTATTCAAGTCAGAGAAACACAAGGAGAGAGATATGGCTCATCCAACGCTGATTCAGCTGTCATAGTTAATTTCAGAGTTACACTTTGCTGGCATCTTTTCAGCAAGGATTCTCCCCTAGATTTAATTAGGCAAAGTCAACATTCTACCAGGGTACTTCTTTCTTATGATCCTCTTAAAAAAACAACAAAATCAAAAAAGCTGCGATGCTGTTTTTTTCAGCATAGCAAAAGATAACAGCCTGGGACCTCACTGCAGCAATGCCCACTGCCTTGAAGAACCAGCTGGCTGGGCTACTTGCTTTTGAAGAGAACAGGGGACAGATTTTGAAGAGCCAGTGGAAGCTCTTCATAGAAGATGACAGTAAGGCTTACAGGCTATTAAAACAAGAAGATCCTTAGGAATCAGCTCAAGTTATAAGTGGGGAAGCAGAGGCCCCGGGAGGGGTCAACTTTCCCAAGGCCACCAGCTAGGAAGCAATAGGTGTGACCCTCAAGGCTTTACTCTTAGATGCCCTGAGGGTCCAGGTGAAAGCACCTGGTTCTTTCTAAGCATCCCCTCCACCCTCTGTCCCCAGGATCTAGTGCAAACACAGTAATTTGTTCTGGCTCCTCCAGAGGTGGGTGTGAGTGTTGGAGGACCTTGGCCACAGTCAGTCTGAAGCCCTGATGTCACACTAGAAGACGACTGGACCAAGGATCTGAGTAAGGCTCAGGCAAATGCATCTCCTCTTCCAGAAAATAACCTCCATGTCCTTGGGGGAGTACTCAGATGTGTCATCTCCAGTTGAGAAGGGTGGAAAAATCAATAATACCTTTTGGGGTCAAATTGCCTGCAGAATGTCTCAGGGGGTGGGGTGGAGGTAGAGAAGTTAGCACAACAAAAATCATGCTCAATGAGCTGCAGCTGGGCACCTTGTCCCACTCAATCCAACTCCTGTCCAATGTCCAGCCCAACACCCATCCATCCAGAGGGGCCACACATGCAAGAAGTTAAAAGCAAAATCCTGGAGCTAGGCTGCCTGGGCTGGAATCCCTTCTCTGCTTACCTGTGAGACTTTGGGCAAGTTACTTAACCTCTGCGTGACTCAGTTTCCTCCTCTATATAATGGGGACATTAATAATATCTACTTCATAGGGCTGCTGAGAAAATTATATGAAGCCTGTCACCTTGTCATATGCACACATGCACACATGCACACACACACTAGCTATTGTGATTATTATTCCTTAACCATCTCTGCTGGGTCTGACACTGATCTCAGCTCTTCAAGGAATACGGAGATGAATGATGCTCAGTCTCTGATTTTAAGGAGCTCCCACTGAGTTAAAGAACTAAGACAAGCATTGAAGGACTCTGATATTGGACTGAGTGGGGTAGGGCCCCGGGCAGGCTCACATTGTGCATTGGTCAGAGAAGGGTGGAGAGCTTGAAGGTCAAAGGCCAGGACTGGGAGCTCATGGTCATGAGTTCTGCAGACAGCTGGCCTGGGCAGAGGGGAGTCCAAGGAGAAGGGTGGGTGGGGGAGAGCGTAGCTGAGATCTCGGACTATAGGAAGTGTGGCTTCCAAGACTGATTCCAGAGCATCTGTGGAAGGCAGGTTCAAGGTGGGAAGAGCTCCGAGCAGGGGAGCACGAGTCTCTCTCTGATGGTAGCCTCCTCACCTTACAGGTTAGAGAGCGTTCATTTGATCCCACAACAGCCTGAGAGCAAGGCTGAGTGATAGTCTCCTGTGTCAATCATAGTTCCGGCAGGCATCACTCAGTGCCACTGTATGCTAGGCCCCTCCTCAGCACTCGTCCTATGGGAATCTATCCAGTCCTCCCAACTACTTTTGTTATCATCTTCTATTTACAGATGAGGAAACTGAATAATGCCTGGTTAGGCGATTTGTCCGTGGTCATCCAGCTGGTTCAGGATTCAAACTCACACAGACCTGGCTCCATTAAACCACCCTTCACCATTCCAGCCCAGTGAGAACTGGGGCTCAGAGTCAGGAAGTGAGTCCTCCGGGGCTCCAGTGAGGAAGTGGAAAGACAGACTCAAACCTGGGTCCTCGGAGTCCTGGCCAGTGGCCCCCGTCCACAGCCCTGTCCACCCAGGCTCTGTCGGTAGTCCCGGGTGCTTGTCTGTCTCGTGGCCTAGCCCCAGGCCTCGTCCACCTTCCCTGGGACAGTGATAATTCAGGCTCACTATTCATCAGAAACTCTCCCTTTTTGACTCAAAAATCTTTAACTATTTTCTGCTCTCTAGAATGTGGCTGCTGTCACAAGCTTGGTGGCCCACAGCCCCGCAGCTGCCTTCCTGGGAGAAAGGTCCAGGAGATGTGAACTAAAGGAGAGCAGACATTTCCCTCCTTGTCCAGAGTCAGAGTGGAGATTGCAACAGACATTGTTACAAGTGGCTTTTGCTTTTAGCTTTGAGGAATCCTTTTCTTTTCTTTTCTTTTTTTTCTAAAGCCTAAAATAAATCTTTACTGAAGAAGGAAATTACTGCAGGGAAAGTTAAGTCTGTTTAGTGGTGCCTGACTCACTTGGACACGGTGCTGGAATGCCAATGGGCCCAGGCCCGGCTGGTCATCCCTCTCCCAGAGCAGGCCACCTACTCACAGGGCAGAGGTGGCTATGCAGTGTCTCCCTGCTCATCCTCTGGGTGACTGGGGAAAGACGCTGCACCTTTCCATGCTTCTGTTTCCTCTTCAGTG
Organism: Galeopterus variegatus; assembly: GCF_000696425.1. Lineage (NCBI taxonomy): Eukaryota > Metazoa > Chordata > Mammalia > Dermoptera > Cynocephalidae > Galeopterus > Galeopterus variegatus. Next base: position 291,312 of record NW_007728420.1, on the reverse strand, counting down.
AGATGAAGATAACAGTGATATGTCCTGCCTTGTACTATCAGTATTAATTAAACCATGTTGATAAGTGCCTTTGCAAAAATAGCACTGGATATGTACAAAGGTGCATTATTGTCATCAACTCATGGCTGATCTGCCCCTCCCACCTATTGGATCCAGCATCGACTTCCCTTGATAATTCCGAAGGGTTGACAGCTTTGAAGCTTGGCTGTGTCACTTACTAGCTTATGACTTTGGACAACATATCACCACTTCCTCATCTGTGAAATGAGGATAATACGCCTCCTCACAGGATTGCTGTGAGAATTAACAAGTGAATTCATAGCAAACCACGCACTTAAAGCAGTGCCGGGCACAAAGTAAATAGATCTTCACAGCGATTAGCAGCAGCAGTACACTCACCACCCAGTGTAATTCATCTTTTTATTTGTCCTCCCTACAGGATTTGTGGCTCCTCAAGGTCAGGGAATCACATCTTTTCTATTTTGATATATGTGTCTTTGAGCTGGGTATTGGGTTCTCTTGCAAACCTTCCTGAGATAGAGTATAACACTCTTGCCCTCCTACTTACCTCTTTCCAGCCACTGCTGTGATGACCAGTTCCACCGAGCTTCGGCTGGCTTTGTGTGGATGTCACCAGCAGTACCTTGTCTCAGGTTTGGGCTGCATGTCTCTTGTGTCCTACCCCAGGGCTTCTTTCATGGGCATCACACTCCTGGGCACTCAGACCTGCACAACCAGAAGTGTGGGAAGCTAACACCCGATGGCCAGCTCTTGACTGACAGGGATTGAAGCCACTTCCTTCAGTGGGGGACAGTCCTAAGATGCTTTTCATAGAGTGACTGAGAAGGTCCATGGGCTTGAGCAACGAGTCACACTCACAGTGGTGGTCAATTTAATAATGCCTCCTTGTGTTGGGTTCTCTCCTTCCTGTTTTACTTCTCCAGGCACTCATTCCTGACTTCTGGCACTACATTCTCAAATAAACAACCCTGCTATGAGCCTTTCTCTCAGATTCTGTTGCTGTGGGGCTCAGGCTAAGTAAACCTGCTCCTCTTCCTGTGCTACCCATTATAGTAACTAGCAGCCTCATTCAAGCTGTCTCCAGAATGGACTCTGGGGAGAGAGTCTCTACTCCTCTTTCCCCTTCTTTTCTCTCTCACCACCCATCCACCCAATCAGATGATGTTCTTCCTTTTTTTTAATTTTTTTTCATTAAATTTTTATTTTGTCAATATACAATGTATATGATTATTATGGCCCATCACCGACACCTCCCTCCCTCCTCCCTCTCTCCCCTCCCCCCCAAGAATGTCCTTTCCGTTTGCTTGTTGTAACAACTTCAAAAA
>NW_007728420.1:283172-288966 GCF_000696425.1 Galeopterus variegatus | reverse complement strand
ATTGGGGTACAGGTGTACCTTCGACTTGATGATTTCCATTCCTTTGGGTATATTCCCAGCAGTGGGATAGCTGGGTCATATGGCAGATCTATCTGCAACTGTTTGAGGAATCTCCATACCATTTTCCATAGAGGCTGCACCATTTTGCAGTCCCACCAGATGTTCTTCCTTTTGATTCTACTTTATTTCCTGTAGATTCTACTTTACTTCCTGTTGATTTGACTTTACTTCCTGTTGATTGCTTTTTACTTCCTGCCAATTCTTCTTTACTTCCTGTTGATTTTACTTCTTTAATAGCTTTTTCAACAGCTCATTTCTCTCCCTCTCAGCTGCCTCTGCCCTCTTATGGGCCTCAGTGCACAGCAACCACCTCAACAGTCTCTGCTCCCAACACTCTGCAGGGCCAGGTCTCAGAGAATCTTACATAACCTGCTCTGCAGCTGGTACTTTATCCTGTTTAGATCCAGGTTAGAAGATCTCACTTTGGTAGTGGGGGTCATGAGGAGAGTCTAACTGCAGGGAAACAATTTAGCCTAAATAATTCATCCTAATTTTAGGACACTACATGGAGACCAAGCAAGAGATGGTAAAATCCCAGGAAGCAAATATTTGGCCATAGAAGTTTTGAGTTGACCCTCCATCACTTGTTTCCTGGGATTCCTGCAACTCATGACATTGCACCTCCAGGATTTCAGTGGGAGCGTGCAACCTTGCAGAGTCTGACAAACCAAGCACATTTGGCATCGGGGGACTCACAAACCCACTGTGAGCCAGCTTCTCGTCCTTAAATAAAAGTGCTGCTTCATCTCTAGGCCAGGCATGGAGCAGCCAAAGGGAATTAAGTTAATAAACTGCATAACAAGCATAGACCTCACCAGTCCTCCCGGTGAATCATCCCAGCACTGATGCCCTCAGCGTTTGTGCTGATTAACAAAACTTCCAACCTGGGGACAGGAAGCCTGAAGTCTGCTGTTTACATATTTATTATTGTTATCCATAGACACTTGGAGAGGAGGACGTCCAGAAAAGGCTTGTCTGTGGTTAAACCCAAATTATAATACACTGTTTATTTGGGACTAATAAAGGCCATCTAGGGCTTTAAAAAAAAAAACAACGAAGATTTTGATACTAACCATCATATTTAACTCTTCCAACCCTCTGAAGGGGCAGTATCTTCTTCCTTTTACAGATGAAGAAATTAAAACCCAAATTATAATACACTGTTTATTTAGGACTAATAAAGGCCATCTAGGGCTTTAAAAAAAAAAAAACAACGAAGATTTTGATACTAACCATCATATTTAACTCTTACAACCCTCTGAAGGGGCAGTATCTTCTTCCTTTTACAGATGAAGAAATTAAAGCTCAGAGAAGCAACTAACTTTAACAGAATCATCCAGGAAGGTCTGTGTCTCTCCATACCTACTACACTATCCTGAAATTTAGTCTTTTTTTTTTTTTTTCCAAAAATCACATAGGACTGATTAGAAAAACTTCCCTGGGTGGAAAGAATTGGTTCTAATCATTGACCCACTTTTCAAAGGTTATTTTTTAAAATCCGGAGCCAAAGGACTTCCCTTTATCAAAGCCTGGCGTCTTTTGAGATTGCTCAAGTGCTACTTCATCCAGAAAGACTCCTGGGAGTACTCCAGGCCACATGGACCTTCAGACTTCTTTAACACCTAAGCCTGTGCCCATCCTTTGGTTCTTAATTAGCCTTCCATATAACTTATCTTTCTGAAATATAGTAGACATAAGCAAAGTGCAAGTGTTGTGAGTGACAGCATGTTGACTCTTCATAAACTGAACACACCCATGTAACCAGCACCCAGCTCAAGAAAGGAGAGCACAGCCAGCCTCCCACCCCCCACACCGTACCCACTTCCAGACATCACCCCTCTCCACCACCAAAGGTAACCACTCTCCTGACCTCTCACACCATAGCTTAGCTTTCCTGTTTTTGTACTTTCTATAAATAGAATCATAAATGGAGTCATACAGTACTTACTCCTTTGGGTCTGGCTTCTATTACCCTCATAAAGTCTGTGAGGTTCATCCATGGCTGACTTCTTTCCTTCAACCTTATGTTTGTGAGGCCTGTCCATTTTATTGTGCAGAGCTGTAGTTCGTTCACTCTCATTGCGGAGTTGTATTCTACTGTGTGAATATACCACAGTGAAATGAATACCACTTAACTATTGATTGGCTTTGGGGTAGCTTCCGATTCAGGGCTGTTTGAACAGAGCTACAACAAACATTCTAGCACTTGTCTTCTGGTAGACATATGTACACATTTCTGTTGGGTGCATACCTAGGAATGGAATTGATGGGGCATGGGATGTGCATATTTTCAGCTGTAGAAGAAATTCTAGTTTTCCACAGTGGTTGTATGAATTTATACAACTCCCAAGAAAGTATAAAGATCTGGTTGTTCATGTTCTTACCAACACTTGATATTTTCTTTTTCATTTTAGCCACTCTGTTAAGTACATAGTGATGTCTGATATTGGTTTTAATTTGCATTTCCCTGATGCCCAATGGGGTTGAGTTTATTGGCTGTTTGGATCACCTCTTTAGTGAAATGCCTGTTCAGGTATTTTACCTGTTTGTCTATTGGGTTGCTTTTCTTTTTCATATTAATTTGCAGGAGTTCTTTATATATTCTGGATGTGTCCTTTCTCAGATACATGTCCTGCAAATACATACCTTCTACCACTTTGTGGGTTGCCCTTTCAGTCTCTTAATAATGTATCATAATGAACAGACATCTTTAATATGTGTATATATATATATACACACACATATATGTACACATACTACACAAACTTTATATATATCCACAATTTATATATAAGGGTACCTCTAAAAGTTCATGGTATACACACACATATATGTACACGTACTACACAAACTTTATATATATCCACAATTTATATATAAGGGTACCTCTAAAAGTTCATGGTAAAGTAGAATTGAAAGATTATACAAGTCTTTCCATGAACTTTTTGAAGAATTCTCATATAGTCCAAATTTATAAATTTCTTCTTTATGGCTAGTGATTTTATGTTCTACTTAAGAAATCTGCCTTCTTCAGGTTCATGAAGATGTTCTCTTATGTTTTCCTTTAAAAGCTTTATTTTTTTACCTTCCTCATTTAAATCTGCATGTAGTTGTACTTTGTGTGAAGGATTGGGAGTCATTTTGGCCCATGTGTATATGATTGAGAAGACCATCCTTTTCCCACTGCTCGTACTGTCTCTTTTGTAAGTCTGTTTCTGATTATTTATACCATCCCACTGTTCAGTTTTTCTCTTTTTTTTTTATTTTTTGGTGGCTGGCTGGTACAGGGATCGAACCCTGGATCTCGGTTTTATCAGCACACTGCTCTAACCAACTGAGCCAACCGGCCAGCCCCTACTGTTGAGTCTCTCTATCCTTGAACTTACCACATGGTCTTAATTATTTAAGTTTTTTTCTGGTAGTCCTCCAGCTTTGTGCTTCTGAAAAATGGCCTTGATTGTTCTTGGCCCTTACAGCTCCATATGAATTTTATAATCAGCTTGCTAATTTCTGCCAAAAAACCCCAAAACCTAAACTTGCTGGGATCTTGATTAGGATTGGTTTGAATGATGTCTTGATGATACCGAGTGTTCTGATCCATGATACATTGTATCATTCCATTTATTTAGGATTTCTTTCATTTCCTTCTGTAATGTTTTGCAGATTTCAGTGTAAGATCTTGCACATATTTTGTTATACTCCCATATACTATTTTTATGCTATTTTAATAGTAACTTTTAAATTTCACTTTCTGTTTTTCACTTGCATATAGAAACACCATTGAATTTTTTGTATATTGGTTTTATATCCAGCGAGTTGGTTGCTTAACTTTTCAAAGAATATGTCTTATTTCTCCAATAAACTGTAATTCCTGAAATGGCTCTTGGTACCATGCTTACAGCGTGACATATCTTAATTCCCACATCAGTCCTTGAGATAGGTAAAAATATCCCCAACTTAAAGGTAAGGCAAGTGAGTCTCAGCAGTAAAGCAATTTGCTGAAGGTCACATGGCTTTTTGTTCATGACAGAGCCCAAACCCAATGCTGGAATGTCTCATTTTGAGGCCCATATTCCTTCTGTCATACCAGACAGGGTGACAGATGTCAGGGCTTATTTCTCAGTAAATTTCTCTTTCCCCAGCACAGAGCAAGGGACATAGAAGGTGCTCAGTGGTATCTTGTACAAATGCAAAGCTCTTTGGAAGTTCATCTCTTATTTTATTCTGTCTTCCATGGGAGCAACATGTATGTGCCAAGTTGCCAAATTGCTCCTTTAAAAAGAGTATCTCTGGACAACGCAGTCGGGATTTTTATTTCACTACTCGCTCATATTGCTGATTGAATCTTCTCTGAGCAATATTCTTTCTGCTTCTAAAGCCTTTTGCTTTATGTTGCAGAGAAACAGAGCATTTGGCACTTTAGGGCAACAGGAGGTAAATGGATGCATAGAGGGAGGAAGAGGTTACTCGAGACAGGGAGACAAGGGAGTGGCGAGGCAGGGAAGGAAGAGGGAGAGAATCAGTATTCACCGGCCACTTCCTGTACCAGGAGCTGGTCTGGGCTTTGGGGAGTGGGTCGTTTTTAGGACCTCAGGTGCAAAGAACTGAGTTCCTCGTGATCACTTCCTGGCACATTAGCATCACAAGTTGCACCTTTGCTATCTCTTTATTTTTCCCTCCATTCCACATTCACTGTCTACATTAGGGGTATCCAGCCTAATTCATGTACACCCTTCCAACTTCCCTTCTGTATTGATTAGGATGTGTAACCATTTTAAAAATAAGACTTTTCTTTTTTTACTCTGTGGGTGGTTTTAAAAATTACATAAATAGGATTCTGAAACAAATCTGATTCCATTTCTTACCTGCTTCCTTTGACATTGTACTTTTGCAGTCTATCCAGGGACTCCATGTAAATATAGTTTATTACTTGTAACTACCGTATACTCTTCCCTCACAGGAGTATACCACATTTTACTTAAATAGCCCACAGATGTGGACTGCCTGCCCTCTGCTCTCTTTCTCTCTCTCTCTCTGTTGCATTCATTCAACAAACATCTGTCGAGTGCTTTTATCCTCCAGGTAGTGCTCTATATATCAGGCTTAGAGCAGAGGGTGGATGATACTAAATTCAACATTCTTATAGCAACTATCCCAGCTACTCCTCTGGGGTATTATGTCTTGGAGTGGGATTGCCGGGTCAAAGGACGTATACATAATTTCAGAGTCCTGTCAGATTTCAGCTCTCCAGAAAAACTGTATCAACTACTCTGCTACCAGCTGTGCCTGTGTGTTTTCATTTCTCCACATACTACCCCGAATTCAGTATTATGTGACTTTCTGTTGTTTTTCAATATGATGGGTATGACTTGGTATTATGTTGCTTTAATTTGCATTTCTCCGATTGCTGTTAAAGTTGAACATCTCTCTATCATACAATTGGGTTTCCCCATCTGTGAATTTTCTAGCCTAGTCTTGCCTTTGCTAGTTTCCTATTGATTTCCTGTCTTTATATTGCTGGTATAGAGGAGCTCTTGCAATAATGTAGATGTCAATCCCTTATCAGTTTTAGACACTGCAAAAACCTTTTCCTGGTATGGCACCTGCCTGTCTTCTTTGCCTATAGTTTTCTTCATTGATTTGAAATCTTTAGTTTTGGTGTACTTATATCCATTTTTCCCCTTTATGATTTCTAATTTGAGGGTTCGTTAAGGAGATTCTTCTGCACTCCCAA
>NW_007728420.1:281028-282436 GCF_000696425.1 Galeopterus variegatus | reverse complement strand
TGGAGAAATATTGGCCTTTTATTATTATGGCTTTTAGAATATTTTAAAATCCAGTAAGGAACATCCTCTTTGCTCTCTCTTTGCTATGAGCAGAACTACACTCATTATTAAAAATTTAGAATCAATATGTCAAGTTTTGATTGTGATTGGAATCACAATGAATTTGTAGATCAATTTGGGGGAGAACTGACATCTTTACACAGTACTCATTTGGTGAATCTATCATCCATCCAGAGTCAGAGTCTACCCTAAAACCTCATTCAGCACATCTCTCAAGATCCTCAGCAGTGTATGCAAGTTTTTCAGTCAAATCTAGAGGAATTTGAGGAATCGGTGCCAGCTGTAGAAAGGCCTGCTTTGCAGGCCATTAGTACCTTGGGTTACCTCATTATCAGTCTTCTGGTGACCTCTACAATGGTCACCTTACTACTTCCCTTGGTAGTAAAACTGCTTGCAACAGTTCTAATATCTGGTCTGCATGTTTTATCTCCTTGTTCCCAGAGGGTCAAAAGACTTCTCTCTCTCCAGATAGCCCCATGAGCATGAGCTATCATGAAAGCATTTTTAGAGTCAGTATAAATTTTACTTTGATTCCTTTAGCCAGGGTTAGAGCTTGAGTCAAAGCAATTAATTCAACTTTCTGGGCTGAGGTACCAGGAAGAAGGGCCTGGGCTTGTATTACCTGTTGAAGTGTAACCACGCATACCCATCTCAACCATAAAGCTGCTGCCAGCAATTCCATATCAGGTGCCTCAAAAGTTTGGTCATTCAAATCAGGACAGCTAGAACAAACTGGGTCAATTATTTGCACATAATCATGATGTGGGGAGTCCAGAGAGGCAGGTAGATGAGTGGCAAGACTCAGAGTACTTAGAGCCTTTAAGGTAACGTTAGGATTGTCTCGCAGGATCACAGGATGGCCTGATATCTGCTAAGCCTTCCCACTGTCAGCCAGTATCCCCACTTCTCTTCTAAGAGGGGTAGCACATAGTGCATAGAGTGCACAGTAATGGGCTGACCCAGGGTAAGCCCGTCAGCTTCTTGAAGTATGTTGCAAGTTGTGGCCACCAACTGCAAACCTGTGGGTCATCCTTTAGCCACAGGTTCTAACTGCTTAGAAAAATATGCCACTGGTCACTTCTGGCTTTCCAAATTCTGAGTCAAAATGTCTAACCCTGTCCCTCGCCTCTCTTGTACAAAGAGGTCAAAGGGTTTCTGGAGATCTGGGAGGCCCAAAGCAAAGGCAGTCAGCATCTTTCCTTAACAGTCAAAAAGGCTTTTTGCCATTCACCAGTCCACATAACAGGTTCTTTCCTTCCCCCTTTTTTTTTTTTTTCTTTTTGTCTATTTTACTGACCGGCAATGGGATCGCAACCCTCGGTGTTGCGCCTGCACCGCACTCAGCCAG
>NW_007728420.1:265426-280377 GCF_000696425.1 Galeopterus variegatus | reverse complement strand
CAACCCTCGGTGTTGCGCCTGCACCGCACTCAGCCAGGGCGCGGGAACCGGTCTCCACATGGGATCCGAACCGGTCTCCACATGGGATCCGAACCAGTCTCCACATGGGATCCGAACCCTCGGCGGGAGCGCCGCCACACTCCCAAGCGGCACACTCTCCAGTGCGCCACCGGGCCGGCCCTCCTTCCCCTTTTAAGGCCTCATAAAGGCTCTTGTCTATGAGCCCAAAGCCTGGAATCCAGAGGTGAGAAAAGCTGAGCATTCCCAGAAACCCACGCATCTTTTACAGGTTTTAGGGACCACAAGTTGGAAAATGGCTTCCCATCCATTGGGCCATAGACTTCTTTGCCCTTGTGAGATTTCAAATCCCAAATACTTTACAGTCATTTGGGCAATCTTAGGGGAGACATTATATAAAAAAAAACTTTATGGGTACCCCAGTTACTGATGTAGTTTTCAGGGTTAATTTAACTAACTAAATTAAGAACAGAGCAGGTGGTTCCAGTGTCAATAAAAAAATTAGTCATCTTTCCTCTCGCCTCTAAACTTGTCTGAGGTTTTTGGTGGGAGAGGGATATCGCAAGTAGCTTTTCTCCTGCCTGTAAATGAACCTCTGGGCCCCATCGTTCGGTCTCTCCTCCGTCTAAGCTAGCCATACGGAAGCAAGTTTCCATTTTTGTTTTTCCTTTTTAACTTTGGGCAATCTTTATGTCAGTGGCCTTCCACCTACCAAAAGGCACACTGAATCATAGTTAAAGGAGGCTCAGACAAGGGCCCCTTCTGAGGAGGCTTTCTATTTTGTGGGCCTCCTCCTGCTTTCTGATTTTGAGCTAGGGCCACCGTGATGAATAGGGTCTTGTTTTCCTTCTGGGGTTTCTTTAACTGATCCCCTGAGAAAAACCATATAGACTCCTTCCACTAGGTGGGACACTGGCAGTGGTAAGGCCCCTTCCAATTTTTGCAATTTTTGTTGGATATCAGGTGAACTTTGCCTGATAAAGGTCATATTAACCAATCAGGTATTTTCTGGATTATTTGGGTCTACATATATGTTACACTAAGCTCCAGAATCCATTCCAGAAAGATAGATGGATTTACATTAGGTTCCTGCCTTAACTCATGTACTTTGTTCAGACTTTTGATTTGGGGTATCCCTTTCCACAATCCCACCACTGTGCGTGCCCCAAAATGTTGGACCCTACCTTCATCACCATTGTTGGGGCCTCATTCAGGATTGTGATATGGTCAGCTTGCTCAGTGCTGGCTCTTATGCAGTCGTTGGGGTCCTCAGCATGTAACTGGGTGGCTTCTTCCCTGGCTTTCTCCAGTAGCAATGGGTGTTCCTCCAAGATCAATAAAACAGTGAGAAGATTCTGCATGTCTGCCCAAGTAGGGTGGTGTGGGTGGTAAAAATAGACTCAAAGAGTTAAGTCATTTTAGTAGGGGTGTTCCTCCAAGATCAATAAAACAGTGAGAAGATTCTGCATGTCTGCCCAAGTAGGGTGGTGGGTGGTAAAAATAGACTCAAAGAGTTAAGTCATTTTAGTAGGGGCCTCCTAATAAGTGGGGTTATTTTGTTTACAATTATAAAAGTCAGAGGTAGTAAAAGGACTGTATACCCACATCATTCTGGCTGGTTGTCCATATTTATTTAATCTGCCTATGGGCACTTTTCTTAAGGGGTATAGCCCCACTGCAGGACAAGGCCCCCAGCCAAATTGAGTACCCTTTTGGATATGAGAGTAGGAGACCATGTTTCAGCCAGGTCAGGTTTCTTTCCTTTGAGTAGATCTGGGGGCAGGTATAAAGTCAGAGTTGAAACTCTGGGTCCCTTAATATTATAATGTAGGTGTCACATAGCAGGTAGCAGTCCTGAGCTCATTGGTTGATGGTTGTGTACCTGCTTTTTGTGGGTCCCTGACCAGCACTGAAATCTAGATGGGGCCTGGGCTGAGAATGGGCCCGGGACCAAGCAAATAAGTCTGGACAGGTAAAGGATGAGGAGCCGAGGGGGTCATAGGGATGGCTGGTGGGGGAGTCCCTGTCTCAGCTGCTTGATCCACCAGAGGTGAAGGAAAGGGCCATTCATCTAAAGGATCTGGCTGTGGAAGCAAAATTGGTTTCTTTTTCTTATTTCAGAACCCCTCTGACCTTTGCATCAGTAATTTACAATTTTCCTGATCTGTTTCACTTTGATACAACAACATGAAATATTGGACATATGGAATCTCATCCCATTTACCCTGATTATGATAAAATAGATCCAACTGTAGGATTGTATTATAATTTAAACTTCCATTCACAGGCTACTTATCCTGATCTCCCAGTGTATATTCTGGCCATGCATTACTACAAAAGAAAATCATATTCTTCTTTTTCATAGGCTCATAGCTATACTCAGCCCAATTTTGTAATATACATACTAGAGGACTAATAACTGGGATAGATGGTTGACTTCCCATATCAACTTGCACAAACAACACACTTACGAAAGTACTACTCACAACAAATAGGCCTGTCAAAACAAAGTACTACTCACAACAAACAGGCCTGTCAAATGAACCCCTGTTGAGTCCTTATAACACTGTGTGCAGAATACTGCAAGTGGGGTTCTCCAAATACTCTATGACTGCCCAAGTGGGGTACCAAAAGGACTCACTTGTCCAGACCAGAAAATCCAATGCTTTCCTTTATAGGCGAGTTTCAGTTTCCCAAGTGCAAGCAGCAGGGACTGTCCAGGGAGGCTGGGAATTCCCAGTCATGTTCTCCACCTAAAAAGGCCCATCAGCTTCTTGGACAATGAGGTGAAAATTTCTGTTCCCCAGAGGCCACCCGAGCTGCAAGCAGCTCTGGACCCACACTGGGTGCCAAAAATTTGGAAATGAACAACTCCTGTGGGATTCCCTTTCACCATCAGCCAATGTGTCAGAGGCTGACTTAGTCGAGAGAGCCCCTGACCCATGTGGGTCCAAGTGCTCACAGCTATAGGATCGCCAGTCATGCCTGCCAGAGAGAACTTAAAGGAAAGGCTTTTTATTTCAGAAGATGTTGACCAGGAGGCAGAGGGTAGAGTACTAACTGCCTTCCCAATCAACTGAGGGCTGAGGTTTACACAGGTAAATGTATCCGGGACACAGAATATAGAGTCTTCGAGTGTGACGGACAGCAGCTTCCTGCTATGTGAGGCATATCAGGCAAGACAGGATGTACTGTCTTCAAGCATGATGGAAAGTTGCTTTCAATACAATCTTAATTATTAAGGCTCGCTATAAAGGGAAAACGAAGACAGTTCTATAGTGTACACATGAGTGTGAGGTCTCCTGTGTTTTCAAGGTTACGAATGGTATTTGTGCTTTTATATAATTAGCCCCAGAGAGCTGTCTTGCCTGTTCCACCACATGAGGATGCAGCTAGAAGGTACCATCTATAAACCAGAAAGTGGACCCTCGCCGCATACTCAGTCCGCTGGCACATTCATCTTGGACCTCCAAGACTCCAGAACTGTGAGGGATAAATTTCTGTTGTTTATAAACCACCCAGTCTGTGGCATTTTGTTATAGCAGCCTGAACAGAGTAAGACAATGTACTGACCATTTGGATGCCCTCTTTTGTACAGTACTTGTTCAAGTCTTTTAATTATTTTTCACTTGGGTTGGCAGTTTTTTCTTATTGATAGGTAGGAACTTTTTACATGTTATGGATGTGATTCCTTTGTCAAATACATGTACTGTAAATATCTTTTCCCCATTTTTGGTTTTCCTTTTTAATCTCATTATGTTGTCCTTTACATCTGGTGAGAGCCTTCTTGCTGCATCATCCCATGGCAGAAAGTGGAAGGGCAAAAGAAAGAGAGAGTAAGGGGAAGGAAGTTAAAAATCAACTTATTATCAGGAACCAACTCCTATGATAACTAACTCATTCCTATCATAAAGGCATTAATTACTCATACCTTATCACCTCTTAAAGGTTTCACCTCTCAACACTATTGCATTTGGGATTAATTTTTTAACACATGACCTTTGGGGGACACATTAAACCATAGCAAAATGCATGGAGAAATGTGCATATATCTTAAGCAGATAGTTCAACAAATATCCTCAAACTGAATATGTCCATGTAACCAGCATTCAAATCATGAAACAGAACTTTACTAGCCCTACAGAAAGTTCCTTCATGCTCTCTTCTAGTCACTAGCCCAAGGTCACAAAGATTTTCTCCCATGTGTATATAGAAGATTTATAGTTTTATGTTTTATATTTAGATCTACGATTAATTTTGAGTTAATATTTGTATATAGTGTGAGATATAAATCAAAGTTCATTTTTTTGCATACAAATATTCAATTTTTCCAGCACCATTTGTTGAAAACAGTATCTTTTCACCACTAAATTGCCCTTGCAACTTTTTCAAAAATCAATTGACCATGTATGTGTGGATCTGTTTCTGGACTCTGAATTCTGTTCCACTAATATATCTGTCTATCTTTATGGCAATATCACACTGTTGTGATTATTGTAACTTTATAAATCTTGAAGTCAAGTGGTGTCACTTTCCCAACTTTGTTCTTTTTCAAAGTTGTTTTGACTATTCTACGCCCTTTACATTGCCATACAAATTTTAGAATCAGCTTGTCAATTTCAAAAAAAAAGTCATCTAAGAAAGATTTTGACTGGGATCGTACTGAATCTACAGATAAATTTGGGAAGAATTGCCACCATAACAATCTTGAGTCTCTGGCCCATAAATACTCTATATCTGTTTATCTAGATCTTCTTTAATTTCTCTTAGTCACGTTCTATAGTATTCAATATATAGTTCTTACACATCTTTCCTCAGATTTTTTGCTAGGACCTTTTATATTTTTATGTTATTATAAATGACATTTTTTTTTCCTTTTTGTCTTTTTTCGTGTCCGGCAACGGACCGCAACCCTCAGTGTCGCGCCCGTACCGGACCGGGACCGGCAACGGGATCGCAACCCTTGGTGCTGCGCCCGCCCCTCACTCAGCCAGTGAGCGGGAACCGGTCTGTATGTGGGATCCAACCCCTCAGCGGGAGCGCCACCGTGCTTCCCAAGCGGCTGCGCCACATCTTCTTTAATTTCTCTTAGTCACGTTCTATAGTATTCAATATATAGTTCTTACACATCTTACCTCAGATTTTTTGCTAGGACCTTTTATATTTTTATGTTATTATAAATGACATTTTTTTTCCTTTTTGTCTTTTTTCGTGTCCGGCAACGGACCGCAACCCTCAGTGTCGCGCCCGTACCGGACCGGGACCGGCAACGGGATCGCAACCCTTGGTGCTGCGCCCGCCCCTCACTCAGCCAGTGAGCGGGAACCGGTCTGTATGTGGGATCCGAACCCTCGGCGGGAGCGCCACCGTGCTTCCCAAGCGGCTGTGCCACTGGGCCGGCCCTATAAATGACATTTTTTAAAATTTTTGATTGTTGGTTGGTAATATTTAGAAATGCAATTGATTTTTATATGTTAATATTGTATTCTGAAACCTTGCTAAAATTTCTTATTACTTCTAGTAGATCTTTTATAGATTCCACCAGATTTTCTATAAAGGTAATCATGTCATCTGCTAATAAAGATAGTTTTCCTTCTTTTCCAACCTAGATATATTTTATATCTTTTTCTTGATTTAATACATTGGCTGGAACCTCCAGTACAATACTAAATAGAATTTGTGAGAGTGGCCATCCTTGCCTCATTCCTGATCTTAGAAAGCATTCACTATTCACCAGCATCCTAGCTGTAGCTTTTCATAGATTACCCTTTATCAAATTGGGGAAGTTCCCTTTTATTCCTAGTTTCCTGAGAGTTTTTATCAGGATGGATGTTAGGTTTTCTCACATGCTTTTGCTATATTTACATCAATAATACACTACTATGGTTTCCAACCTACTTCCCCAAGATAGTGTTGTTATTGTTTGGACATTTGATTTTGGATTAAGAGCGTACTTTTTAAAAATTCTTTGCTTGTTTATATAACTGTAAAATTTACCATATTCAGTGCCTATTCTTTACTTCCTATATGTCTTTGCTTCCTCATAGGTCCACTTGTTTGTAAGCTACAGTACATTATTGAAGTGTTCCTTCAAAGAGGTTCTTTAACGAGACTTTTTAGGATCTTGTTTATATCTTTTTTATTTCTCCCTTATAGTCTTTATTTGAGTTTTTCTCAGTTTGAGATATAATTTACACGTGGTAAAATCCACCCATTTTGGGCCGAACCTGTGGCTCACTCAGGAGAGTGCGGCGCTGGGAGTGCCGCAGCTGCAGGTTCGGATCCTATATAGGGATGGCCGGTGCACTCACTGGCTGAGTGCAGTGCAGACGACACCAGTCACACAAAAAAAAAATCCACCCATTTTCAATGAAGAGTTTGATGAGTTTGGGCAGTTGTATGCAGTCATGTAATTACTACCACAATCAAAATATAGAATATTTTTATCCTTCCCCTTTACGGTCAATATTCTCCTATTACTCCTGGCCCAAAGCAACAATGGATCTGTCTGACTATAGTTTTGTCTTTCTAGAATTTCAAGTAAATTTTTTGGTTGGTTTATGGCCGAGCAGTATTCCTTAAAAATGGATATACCATAATTTGTTTACAATTGATGGGCATTTGAGTTGTTTCCAGCTATTGGCTATCATAAACAATGTTGCTACAAACATTTGAATACAAATCTTCGTATGAATATCTATTTTCATTTCTCTTGGGTAAATGCTTACAAGTAGTATAAAGTCATATCTCATTACAGTTTTAACTTGTATTTTCCTGATTATTAGTCTTTTTTCAGGTGATATTTGGCCATTAATATATCTTATCTTGTGAAGCATCTGCTCAAGTCTTTTACCCATTTTAAAAGCTGGATCGTTTGTATTCTAATTATTGAATTGTAGGAGTTCTTTATGTATTCTGGATACAAACCCCTTGTGAGATATATATTTTCTCCCAGTCTGTAGCTGCCTTCTAATTTTCTTTTGAAGAGAGAAGTTTTAAATTCTGATGATGTTCCAGGAATATAGAGATGAGTGGGACATGACCCAGGCTTCAAGGAATCCACAGAGCTATGGGAAAACAGCAAGTAAATCAACAGTCATGGTACAGTGGGGTTATGTAGTGATCAAGGTAGGTGTAGCGTCACGGCAGCTTGGTAGCGACACTGAACTCAGCCTGGGTGGACATTTCTAGCAGGAAGTACATTTGAATGAGTTTTAAAGGACCAATAAGGGAGGGGAAGAGGAAAGACAATTTGGGTAGAGGACAGAGCATGCACAGACACACGGTCATGTGGTTCACACAGTACATTTTGACCACTCTAAGTACATATCACTATGACTAGAGCAAAGAGCTTGGGGTGGAAAATAGAGGAGGTGAGACGAGAGCGGAGAAGGGACAGATTACAATAGGCCTTGGTTGTTAAGCTAAAGAAGTTGGTGGCTTTTTTTCTCCAGAAGACAACAGAAAAGTATAAATAAATTATAAGGGCCTCTTCATATCACAAATTGTCATAAGTCTGTAGTAGATACAACACTGGTATTGGTACAGGAATAAACAAACAGAATTGGAACATTATAGACAGCCCCAAACATATCTGACATATAGGAACTTGGCATATGACAGAAATGGTATCATAGGACAGTTAGTAAAGAGTATGCTATTTAATCAATGGCATTAGGAAAATCGTGTGAAAAAATTAGATTTTTACTTTACATAACCTACAAAAATGGATTCCAGGCCTATTAAAAACATAAACATTAAAAAAAAACCTTTAATATTTTTTACTCAAGTATAACAGAATATCTTTATGATATCAGGGTAGGGAAGAAATTCTTAAAGAACAGTAGGAAAGAGGATTGAAATGTATTTTCCATTTCACCACTCTTGTACGTGGGATTTCACCGAGGTTCAATCTGCATTTCCCTGATGAATAATGAGGTTCAGCCCCTTATGTGTTTGTGGACCATTTGCATATCCTCTTTTGCGAAGTGTCTTTTCAAGTCTTTTGCCCATTCTCCCACTAATTTGTCAGAATTTTTTATATATTCTGGATATGAGCACTTTGTCAGTTCTTTGTGTTGAAAATATCTTCTTCCACTCTGTGGGTTTTTACTCTTTAATGAAGAAGTCTCTTAATTTCAGGAAATCTAATTTGTTGATATTATTAAAGAAGAATATAGGATAGAGCTTGGTGATTCCCTGTGCTACTCCCACTCCCCACTCCTGCCGGTCCAATGAGCTTCTGACATTTCCCAATATGGCGTATTTTCTGGACAGTTGTTCATTCATTCAAGTATTTCTTTTTTTTTTTTTTTTGTCTTTTTGTCTTTTTCTGTGTCCGGCAACGGATCGCAACCCTCAGTGTTGCCCCCGGACCGGACCGGGGACCGGCAACGGGATCGCAACCCTTGGTGTTGCTCCCACGCCTCGCCCAGCCAGTGAGCGGGAACCAGTCTGTATGTGGGATCCAAACCCTCAGGCGGGAGCGCCGCCGCACTTCCCAAGCGGCGCACTATCCAGTGCGCCACCGGGCCGGCCCCATTCAAGTATTTCTTGAGTGCCTCCTGCATACCATGCTCTCTCCCAGCCGTTCAGGATACCAGGACACAAGAAAAAGTCTCTGCCCTTATGGAGCTTACATTCTGGAAGGGAGTCAGAAAAAGCATAAGTCTGAAATCTTCAATGTGACTAGTAAGCCAACAAGACTGCTGAGCGGGCTGACCTGGGATTAGACATGATAAATGTATAAAATCAGAAAGATGCTCTGACCTCCTCCAGCAGCACTCAGAGACCTGGGAAGAGATAAAGCCAGCAGTAGAGGGTTGTAAATTAGAATGATGAAAAAACCACTCTTGGCTCAATTTTCCAGAAATATATTCCAGTCTCCAAAGGTTATTGCCACAACTGGTCTGCTCAGTTTTAACACAACATAGCGATGCCCTAATACGGTGGTCATATTTTTGACACACGCACAAACCAGGAAATAAAAAAAATCTTAGAGAGACCACAGCCCTTTAGGAAAAAGGGTTGTTCATTAGACTTTGCCACCCTCAGTTCCTCACCCAAATAACGTCGTGTAAAATTAGACAACAGATTAGGAGAACGCAGACACAGAGGCCATCAGGAAATAGTGGCGAACAGGAAGAGATGAGAATAAATAAGCACCTTGTGAAGTAAACAGAACTAAAACAATACAGTAATGGGGAGAACACAGTCTTTAACTATTAAGGGTGACCAGCCTGATTAGGGAGTGTGCCCAGAACCTCGTGAACATTTCCAAATCGTAATGTGGTGCAATCACCATACCTGGTAGGTTCAGTAAGAGAAGGTTTATTTATGTTCAGTCTACTCCCTTTATGATCTCAAAGACAGATGTCATTCTCTGGAGGGAGGATTCCACATCACCCCCTCCCCCCACAATGATACCTTTAAGATGTCCTAAAGGAGAGGGAAAACTTTAGTCAGCAGGAAAATAAGCTACATGATCAGTGGTTCTTAACTTTTAGAGTCTTGGACCCTCTCCCTAGAAAAAAGTCATATATTTACATATAAAAAAAAATTTTGCTTACAATTCCAGGACCCTGATGCCTAGCTTTGAACTTCAGGCTGCATCTCTGACTTATAAGTAATACCCTCTCCTATATTTGAATGTGTCCCTCAAAGTTGATGAGCTGGCAACTTAATCTCCAATGCAAAAGTGCTGGGAGATGGGGCCTAATAAGAGGTGATTAAGTCATGAGGGCTCTGCCCCCATAAATGAATTAATGTTGTTATTGCAGGAGTGGCTTTTTTATAAAAATGTGTTTGGCCCCCTTTCACGCACACACGTGCTCTCTCTCTCTCTCTCTTTCTGTCTCGCCCTTCTGCCTTTTGTCGTGAGATGACGCAGCAAGAAGGTCCTCACATGATGTGGGCCCTTCAACCAGCCTCCATAATTTTAAGAAATAAATTGCTTTTCTTTATAAATTACCCAGTCTATAGTATTCTGTTATAGCAACACAAAACAGACTAATACATCTCATTTTCCAGAGATGCAAAAAATAGTGTTTCTATTTCTGTCCCACTTTGCCAAAGTTAGTAAATCTTTCATGACACCTTCCCTGCAGTTATACTCCTCAACAATAACATGCTTAAAACCCATGTTTATAAATACAGTTGCTGTAAACTGAATGTCCCCCCAACTCATTGAAACTTCATCCCCACTGTAATAGTGCTGAGGGGGGGAAATCCTGTGATGGTCATTGAAAGGTGGGGCCTGTAAGAGGTGACTAGATTGTGAGAACCATGACGTAGTGAATGGATTAATCCACTGATGGTTTAATGGTGGTCACGGGAGGGGTTATGATGGCTTTATAAGGAGATTGAGTGAGGGGTTGCTCTCTCTTGCTCCTGTCTATTCACCATGTGATACCTTGTGTCACTGTAGAGCCACCACCACCAAGGCCCTCAGCAGATGTTTTCCCTGGACTTTGGACTTCCCAACCTTGAGGCAGATATCAACAAATAAAAATAGCCCTGGGAGGGCTCAAGAGCCTATTAAAAAATCTGAAGCAACACAGTGGAGCAAAAAAATAAAAAATAAAAATAAATAAATAAATAAACCCAGAGAATATCTGCACAGAAAGGATTGATGCTGAGATTAACACACCTGAGACCTCAGGAGACAGCTAGGAACACAGAAGAAAGGCAGAGGCTACTGGTATTAACAATGTGGCAGGAACCACCACCCAAGACGCAGCTGCTGGTGTGCTGCTGTAAGACCAGAGCCACCATCTCTCCTCCCAGGTGTCCATAGTGAACTAGCTTACCAGAGCCAAAAGTCTCTCTGTGCATGCCCCAGAGCCAAGGTTTCTCTGTGCATGCCCATGCGCTAGGCACCAGCACAGATGTCATAGAGAATTAGGCACCACCCTGCCCCCAGAGCCACTGTAACTCTGACCATGCCTCTGCTCCCATTTTTAGCTCCACAGCTGCTTCACAAGTACTCATGCCTCACATGCTGCTACTGACACAGCCGTGGAGATGCCTGCATCCCAAGCACCAGTACCATTATGTCCCCAGACCCTGGAGCTGTGGTCCCTTCACGCATGCCTGTGCTTTTGTCCTTCACTCCACAGCCACTCCAGAGATGCCATTCATCAGATGCTGGTGCCAATGCCAGGGGGCCCACAAACTGGACCCAATGCCCAAAGGGATCTCCTCAGCCACAACCTCCCAGGTTAAGGAGAAGGACATTGGGAAGACTTTAGCAGTCATCACCACTGAAATCCAACAGCCCTTTCCACCACGGCGAACATTCACAGTGTTGGCCACTGAGGATCCCTGCAGTCATCAACACTAACCTCAGCTGACAGAGCTGCACAGAGACCACACAATTGCATACTCACTGGTGACAGAACCACTGCACCCCTGGCAGCAACTACTCTCGCAACTACACCCCTGTATCAGTCCATATCTGTTGTTTATAACAAAATACAGAGAACTGGATAATTAGTAAAAAAAAAAAAAAAAAAAAGAAAGAAAGAAAAAAAAATGAAATTTATTGCTTTCAGTTCCAGAGACTGGAGTCCGAAGTCCAGGGAACACATCTGGTGAGGGTTTTTGTAGTGGGTTAAATCATGTCCCCCCCCAAACTCACCTAAGCTTGAATTGTGTTCCCCAAGTTTCATGCAGTAGAAACTCAGCCCCCACTGTGACTGTTAAGAGGGTGGGAAATCCTATTATGGTAATTGAAAGGTGGAGCCTTGAAGAGGTGATTGGATTGTAGGATCCAGCAGTAGTGAATGGATTGAAAATGGTGGTCAGGGGTGTGGTTCTGAGGGCTTTAAAAGAAGAGGGAGTCGCTTTCTCTCTCTCTCTCTCTGCTCTCTGTGCTCCACCATTTTCACAATGTGATACTCTGCCATCACCGTTGCCACCACCAAGACCCTCACCAGATGTACTCCCCGAACTGTGGACTTCCCAGCCTTCAAAACTGTAAGCAATAAACTTCATTTTCTTTCTAAATTACCCAGTTTCCAGATATTTTGCTATGAGCAACAGAAACGGACTAATAGAGTCTTCTTTGGTGGTGGCTTTACAGCAATGCAGCTGTGTCACATGGCAGAAAATGAAAGAACAGAGATAGAGAGGCTCTTATGTGCTGTCCTTTCAAAGCCCTCAGACCCATGACCAGACCACCACTATTAATCCATTCATTAAGGCATGTCCTACAATCCAATCACCTCTTCAAGGCCCCACCTTTCAACTACCGTAAAAGGATTTCCCACTCTCTGAACACTGTGATACTCGCTCATAAAGTCTAGAAGACTTTATAAATAAGACCCCAAAAGCACAGGCAATGAAAGAAAAAATAAACAAATGGGATTATATGAAACTAAAAAGCTTCTGCACAGCAAAGGAAACAATCAATCAACATAGTGAAGAGACAACCTACAGAACAGGAGAAAATATTTGCAAACTACACATCCAAAAAAGGGCTAATATCAAGAATATATGAGGAACTCAAACAACTCAATAGTAAAAAAACAAACAACCCAGTTAAAAAAAAATGGGCAAAGGAGAAGAATAGGAATTTCTCAAAGTAAGATGTACAAATGGCCAACAGACACATGAAAAAATGTCAACAACACTAAGCATAAGGAAATGCAAATCAAAACCACACTGAGACATCATCTCACTCCACTTAGACTGGCTATTATGAAAAAGACAAAGAATAACAAATGCTGGTGAGGATGTGGAGAAAGAGGAACCCTCCTACGCTGTTGGTGGGACTGTAAATTAGTGCAGCCATTATGGAGAACAGTATGGAGTTTCCTCAAACAACTACAGATAGATCATCCATAGGATCTAGCAATCCACTGCTGGGCATATACCCAAAAGAATAGAAATCATCATGTCAAAGGGATACCTGCACTCCCATGTTTATCACAGCACTATTTACAATAGCCAAGAGTTGGAACAAACCTAAAGGTATATCAACAGATGAGTGGATATTCCATTGTGGTATATCTACACAATGGAATACTACTCTGCTATAAAAAGAATGAAATTCTGCCATTCCCAGCAACATGGATGAACTTAGAACAAATTATATTAAGTGAAATAAGCCAGACTCAGAAAGAGAAGTACTTCATGTCCTCACTCATAAGAGGGAGAGAAAGGAAGGAAGGAAGGAGGGAGGGTAGGGAGGGAGGAAGGGGGGGAGGGAGGGAAGGAAGGAAGGGAGGGAGGGAGGAAGGGAGGGAGGGAGGAAGGAAGGAAGGAAGGAAGGAAGGAAAAGAAAGAAAAAGAGAGAGAGAGAAAGAAAGAAAGAAAGAAAGAAAGAAAGAAAGAAAGAAAGAAAGAAAGAAAGAAAGAAAGAAAGAAAGAAAGAAAGAAAGAAATCACAATAATTCATTGAGCTTTCAAAAGATGAGAACAGAACTGAGGCCACCAGAGATGCAAAACAGGGAGGGGAAGGGGTGATTAGGAAGAAATTCATTCAGGGCCAGAAAAAATTATTACATCTCGTAATGTTAAATATACTAACTATCCTGATTTGAGATTGCATATTGCACACAGGTATTGATATTCAATGCTGTACCTCACAGATATGTACAATCAACTATGCTTCAATAAAAATAAAAAATAAAGCAATAGAGAAAGAGAGAGAGAAAAAAAGAAAAAACAAATTATAAAATTCATATGGAACTACAAAAGACCCTGAATAGCCAAAGCAATCTGAAGCAAAAAGAACAAAGCCAGAGGCATCACACAACTTGATTTCAAAATCTACTGCTAAGCTATAGTAATCAAAACAGCATGGTACTTACATAAAAACAGACACATAAAAAACAGACCAATGGAAGGAAATAGAATGCTCATAAATATTCACATATTTACTGTCAACCAATTATCAACAAAAATGCCAAGAACACAATGAGAAGAGGACAGCGTGTTCAATAAATGGTGCTGAGAAAACTGGCTATCCGCATGCAGAAGAATCATGTTAGACCCTGATCTCACACCATATACAAAAATCAACTTAAAATGGATTAAATACTTAAATGTAGAACCTGAAACTGTACAACTACTAGAAAAAAACGCATGGGGAAAGCTCCATGGGATTGGTTTTGGCAATAATTTTTGAGCTATGATTCCAAAAACACAGGCAACAGAAGCAAAAATAGACAAACATGACTATATCAAACTAAAAAGCCCTTCACATCCAAGGAAACAACAGAGTGAGCAGATAACCTACAGGATGGGATAAAATATTTGCAAACCTTACATCTGATAAGGGGTTAATATCCAAAATATATAAGGAACTCAAACAATTCAATAGTAAGAAAACAATCTGACTAAAAAATAGGTAAAGAACCTGAATAGATATTTCTTAAAAGAAGACATACAAGTGTCTAACACATATATGAAAAAATGCTCAAAATCATTAATCCGATACATGCAAATTAAAACTGTAATTAGATACCACCTCACACCTGCTAGAACGGCTGTTTTCAAAAAGACAAAGGTAACAAGTGTTGGTGAAAATGTGGAGGAGGAAAAAACCCCTTCTACACTGCTGGTGGGAGTGTAAACTAGTACAGCCATTATGGAAAACAGTATGAAGGATCCTCAAAAAATTAAAAGTAGAACTACCATATGACCCAGCAATTCCACTACTGCGTATATACACAAAGTATATGAAATCAATATGTCTAAGAGATATGTGCACTCCCATGTACATTGCAGCATTACTCACAGTAGCAAAGATATGAAATTAACCTGTGTCCATTAATGGATAAATGGATAAAGGAAATGTGGTATATATACATAATGGAATACTATTCCATCTTTAAAAAGAAGGAAATCCTGTCATTTGTGACAACATGGATGAACCTTGAGAACATTATGTTAAGGGGGAGGGTGTGGGGGAGGGTGTGGGGGGAGGG
>NW_007728420.1:260993-265416 GCF_000696425.1 Galeopterus variegatus | reverse complement strand
GGAGGGGGAGGGGAGGGAGGTTGGGGGATAATTGGGAGAGGACGAAGGTTACAAAAGTAATTTCTGGTAATGGGTATGTCCCTGATATGAATCTGGCCCCCACATCATGGGCAGGAGGGGGGACAATCAGCTTAGTATCTCATAAATATTTGTAATAAATAAATAAGTAATAATAATTAAAAAGAAAAAAAGAAGGGTAAATATTTATGAAGCATATTGTAAGAAACGTCCACAAGGAAAAATTAGAAGCTCTGCATCCCCAGAGTCCAGCACATGCTCCCAGGGTGAAAACTGCTTGGCTGCTCTACTACTTCTCTGGATGTCTGCTCTCACTTGCTTTGCTTCTGATTTATTACTTTCCTGTCCAGTGAAGCATTTTTAAAGGTTTTTAAGACATATTTTAGCCAGAATTTCCATTGTTTCAGTTGAAGGATTGTTTAGACTATCAAGTTTATCCAGTCCTGCCAAAAATGAATAGCTCTCCATATTCTGCTTCTAACCTTCCAGTGGCTACTCTAAATTTACCCACACATTTAAAGGTATCTTTTTGGTAATATAATCTACAGTTAATCAGTTTACTTATTCTCTCCCTAAAGAAAATTGTCCGGAGCCATGGAGCCCAGCTATTGCCTCGAGGCCTCAGAGCCTTGTTTGCTGTTATCTTCCATCCCTACCCCTTATGTGCACTATGGGTGTGGTTAACTTTGCAACTTGCCATAGATAACGGGAATCTTCTGTTTACTGGAACAATCCGCCCTGTGGTTTTCTCAGTAAACCATCTGCTGCTCACTTCCTTATCTGCTGATTCCCTCCTGCTGGCTATATAAGCTGTGACCTTCTGGCTAATAGACGAGACTTGATCAGAATACTGTCTTGTCTCCATTTCTCTGTCTCCTTCCCACCAATTCCCACTCCCCTCTCCAGGCTCCCAGTTGATATCCCCGCGGGTCAGGACAGAAAATAATCTTTTTTTTTTTTTTTTAAACAGCTGGCCAGTACAGGGAATCGAATCCTTGACCTTGGTGTTACAAGGCTGCACTCTAACCAACTGAGCTAACCAGCCAGCCTCCTTCGTTTTTTTTATTCCATCTCCACATTGATATTATCTGGAATTTTATTTCCATATTTTAAGAAAAAATTTAAAACTTTTATAGAATATAGTTTTTTTATTTTCTATTTTTGCTTGTATTTTATTTCTTTCTTTCATAGGTTTTTTTTTTTCTTCTTCCTGCTAAAAAGCTGTTTCTATGTCCCAGAAAGTGTCTAGGGAATGAGTTTCTCACGTTTCACCCACAAATTTGAATGACAGTTTAGCAGTGTATAAAATTCTAGTTCAAATCCATTAGGAATACTACTTTTGAATTGCAGCCAGTGTTGTCAATGAGAAATATAGGTCTATTAAATTCTCTGATCTGTTTTCTCATGTTGACAAGGATTTTTAAAAACTTCTATCCCTGATATTTTGTTACCGTGTGTCTAGATATCTTTTCCCTTGTTTATTCTACTCTGATGACAAAAACCTTTAATTCTGGGAATTTCTCAATTATTTCTTCAAATGTTGCCTCACCTTTATTCTCTTTTATCTGTTTCTGAAATTCTTATTAAATAGTTCTTGGTATTTATATATTTATCCTCCACCTCTCTTAACTTCATACTTTCCACCTTTCCAACTGTATCTGATGCATTCAAGAAGAGTCCTAGCCAACTGTTAAGGCTTCAATTTTATTACACTATTTAACACATCTAGTGAGTATTTCATTTTAACTATCGTATTTTTTTTGTTTCCAAGGTAATCAAACATTAATTGAGCACTTACTATATGCCAGGCACTATTCTAAACACTTTATAAATATTAACTATTCAAACCTCAGAAAACCCTACGATGTAGATGTAGTATTAGTATACCCACGTTACAAACAACAAAGGCACAGAGAAGGTACGTGACTTTCCCAAGATTACAGAAAATGGCTAATAGGATGTGAATCCAGGCACCTGACTCCAGAGCCTGTGCTTGTGTCCGTACAATACTGCACCTCCAGTATATGATTTTTTTTATACACACTTATACTTGTGTCAATGCCATAAAACACCACCTTGCTTTCTCTATGGGTATCAATTATGCATGTTTTATTTATTTTTAATATTTTAACATTTATTTGTACACATTTGTAGGGTACAGAGTATTGTTTCAATACACAATTATGCGTGTTGTAAATACCCATTTAGGCTGCCCTGATAGCTCTATCCCTCAGGTCTAAGTTCTCCTGTCTGTTGCCTCTCTTTCTTCTACTCTCCTGTAATTCCTTTCTGTGAGTGCACCTTGGAAGCTGTGCTTCCCTGTGAGATTGTCACTGGCCTTGGTTTTAGAAATCTATCTGGGCGATGGGCAGAACTTTCTTTGGGCTTATTTCTCCTCCTTTTCAGGAGATAAAGAGATTGACTGGGTATCAGGTGGGTGGGTTCTTCTCTTATTTCTGGACTCCTTGCAATGCCAAGCCCTCCAGAGAGCTGCCCCAACTCCTGTCCTGAGGACCACCCCTCCAGAGGACAGATGCCATTTCCCATCTTCACCAGGGGTAGTGGGTGTGGAGATGGTGGTGAGCTCCTGGGGTCAGTTGGACCAAATGCTCCTACTATAAAATTCTAGTTAATCCTGTTGTTGGGGGCCCCTCCCACACCCTCCTCCCATGAGGTTTGACCACCTCTGGCATGGAGTTCCCATCTTGTGATGCCCATCTCACTTGGATGATACTTCCTTGCAAGCACCTTGCACTGCTGTTTCTCCTTTCATTGAATTCCTTTGGTTCTTACCATTTATCTTCATAAGCTCTGAGTCAATTTCTAAATACCTTTTTAAAACATCTGGATTTTAAGGAGGGAAAGAGACAGAGGGGGAGAGGGATGGAGGAAGGAAGGGAAAAGGAAAGGGGGAGGCGGAGGGAGAAAGATCAGTCACTTATGCTGTGCGGTTCACACAGAATGCGGAAGGGCTCCATTCACACAGGCTGCAGCTGAAAAGCTAGTGCAACCAAACAGGGCAGCCCTGTGTTTTTGGGCGGCCTTAGCTCTTTCCAATCAATAGAAATTATTTTTTAATCCCTCACTTGTCACTACTTTGTCTATTGTGGTTGGCCTACTGACTCTAACTGGCCTTTTCATTCCTTGGTTAAATATTTGCCCAAGTATCATTGAAAATATCCTCATTTCTTTAGGGCAAAATGATGCTTATTTTGGTTTTGCTTGCCATAAGATCTGATGCCAAGTATAAGTCGGTGTATTAGTTATCTATTGTGGTATAAGAAATTTCCTCAAATCTCAGCAGCATAAAACAACAAACATTTATTCCCTCACACAGTTTTTCAGGGTCAGGAATCACAGTTTCTTAGCTGGGTGGCTCTGGCAATCAGGCTGCATTCATTTGTAACTGGAGGATCTGCTTCCAAACTTACACACATGGTTGCTGGCAGGCCTCAGTTTCTTGCTGGCTGTTGCCTGGAGGCTTCAGTTCCTCACTGTGGAGTATACTAACATTTATAAAGCAAATGTATTTCACAGGGCCTAGTTTTCAAAGCCCAGTAGTTTCAGGTATAACCTAACTTTTTACAATTACATATGGAAATGTTAAGCTTGCAAAAGACAGGAAACTTTCCCCAGGCTAAAGTCTCTGTTGTGGATATAGAATTGTGACACAGCAAAATTGCTGGCTCAAGGACAGACATCCTTGGAACAGGTTAACCTACTGATTGGTATGTTAAGAAAGATGCTTTATTGTTATGTAAAAATACTGAGGAAACTGCTGTAGGAAAAGACAGTATTTGCTAAGAACAAGCTTTTGCTGGTGAATCAACAACCTTTTGCAAATTGCACTACGGAATGTCACTTTGTCATTTCACTGATATTACCAGCTTCTATTGTTAAACTATACTTAGCCATAACTCCACCTATGTTCTTTTTCTGTAACTTTCTGGCCTGGAGAATAAATACTGAGAAAGAACCCCAGTCCGGTGTTAATTTCCCAAGGAGAAATGCCTCTCTCTTGAGGGTTTCAGGAAATTAACCCCTTTGGGGTGTCTCACTGCTCAGAAGAAATGGGCTTTGAGTAATCCTTTGTGTCTCCGTCACCCAGGGGAGTGAGGTGACAAATCCGTGTGAGGACAAAGAGAGTTCAACACCTCACCATGTGGGCATCCTCATAGTATGGCAGTTTGCTTCCCCCAGAGCAAGAGGGGAGAGAGAGAGAGAGAGAGAACACCCATGATGGAAGTCACAGTCTCTTATAACATAATCTTGGAAGTGACATGCCATCACTTCCACCACTGGTCATACAGACCAGCTTGGTACAGTATGGAAGTGGCCTATACAGAGTATAAACACCAGGAGGTAGGGATCACTGGAGACCACCTTTGAGGCTGGCTACCATAAT
>NW_007728420.1:251835-260094 GCF_000696425.1 Galeopterus variegatus | reverse complement strand
AATTCTTTTGGACAGTTTTGGTCTGTTTTACACATATGTAAATCTGTACTTTAACTGGTATCACACAACAGGCATTGTCCTGCACCATGCTCGCTTTCACTCAATATCATTTCTGAGCTCTCTCCACATTAATTCATACAGATCTGGGCAATTGCTCTATACTACTCCATTGTATGAGTACACCACATTTTATTTATCCATTGCCTTATGAGAAAATACAGTTATATACATATTTTAAAAAAAAAAAAAAAAGATGACCAGTAAGGGGATCTTAACCCTTGACTTGGTGTTGTCAGCACCACGCTCTCCAAGTGAGCTAACCGGCCATCCCTATATAGGGATCCAAACCCGTGGCCTTGGTATTATCAGCACCACACTCTCCCAAGTGAGCCACGGGCCAGCCCAAAATACAGTTATATTCTACTTCTATAGAAGCGAAATCCCTGTGTCACAAAAGATAAATGTGTATAATTTTCCCATTTTAGCAGACATTCTTAAAATGCTATCTGAAATGACAATGCCAATTTAGATGCACCAGCCACTGCAGGAGTTTGCAATTTCCCCCATGTTCTCGCTAACATGTGACATTATCAGACATTATGCTGCCTCAATTTGATTGGAGAAAGCTGATGTCACATAGCTGTATCAACTTGTATTTTCTTCATTTCTAGTAAAGTTGGACACCTTTTCATAAGCTTAATAGCCATTTATATTTCCTCTTTGGGGAATTTCCTATTCATACCCTTTGCACATTTTTTCTATTGAGATACTTATCTTTTTTATGATTCATATATGTTCTTTATAGTCTATAAACTGTACCCATGTCTAGCATAATATTGTGGATATTATCTCCTAGTATGTTGCCTGTCTTTTGAACTTTTCATGGTGTTTTTCCAAACAAATATTTCAATTTATCATTCCTTTCCATTACTGTTTGTGGGTCTTGTGTCTTAGTTTTTTTAAATATATTTCTTCCCCAAGATCATAGAAATATTCCTATGCTTTTCTTCTAATAGTTTTAAAACTGTGTTCTTCATTTGCCTACCCCACAAAAAAAAAATCATGGAAATAAAAATATAAGTCCTGAAATGAAAAACTCAGTGGATGAGCTAGGTTATATAATGGATACTGGTAAAGAGTAAATTACTGAACTGAAAAACCAGTCTAAGCAAGTCGCCCAGGATGAAGCAGCTAAAAGACAAAAGGAAAAAATAAAAATAAGCTGAGACATGGAGGACAAATGCAGAAATATAAATACCTATTTAATAAGAATTTCAAAAAATGAAAATAAAGAGAATGAGAAAGAGAAAGACAGTACTTGAAGAAATAATAGTTGAAAACTTTCTAGATCTAAAAAAACCAACCAACCAACCAACCAACTTAGGTCTCATGGGCCAGAACAGAGGCATGTGGTCACCCCAGACTGAGAACTGCCTTAGAGAAATCAGGATTTTCCCATGGTTTAGGGGTAGGATCACCCTCCTTTCCAGTTACATGAAGAGGCTGGTGGTGGAACCCCCTCCCCCCCAAAATGAGGGCTTTACAGCAAGGAGGAAAAGGAATGAGGGCTGGGTGGGCAACCTGTAACACCACAAACATGGATCATTTGAGCAGGTGCAGTAAAGGCATCTGATCACATTCAACACATACTCATGGTGAAAAATGCACAAGAACTAGGAATGATAGGGCATTCTTTAACTTGATAAGACACATCTGCAAAAACTTACAGCCAACATCATGCTTTGGAAGCATTTTTATTAAAGGCAAAAACAAGACAGAAATGCCCACCTGTTACTTAACATATCTTAAACACCAAAAGTCAATGAGATGGAAAGAGCTAGAGACTGAGAGAGAAACAGACACAAAGGAAGGTATAAGGATTGGAAAGAAAGAGGGGACAATTTTGCAGATAAACCATCAAAACTAATACAATAGTTTAGCAAGGGTGCTAAGTGCAAGATCAATTCCAAAATTTGATAGCATTCTCTTATATCAGAAAGTAGCATTAAAAAAAATACCATTCACAAGAGCAGCAAAACTATAAAATATCTAGAAATAAGCTAAAAAATATATACAATACTTTCATGGGAGATATTACAAGATGTTATTAAAGAATATGAGAGGTATTCTTCAAATACATACATTGAATGAAATGCCAATAAAAATTTCCAAAGTATTAAAAAGAAATGCAGAGATGCAAAAGTTCATGAATAGCTAAAACAATTTTGAAAAAGAGCACAAAGGCACCCCAGTTAGACTGGCTACTATCAAAAAGACAAAGTAACAAATGCTGGCGAGGAAGCCAAGAAAGGGGAACTCTTATACATTGTTGGAGGGAATGTAAATTAGTACAGGTATTGTGGAACACAGTATGGAGGATTCTCAAAGAGCTACAGGTAGAACTACCATATGATCCTGCAATCCCACTATTGGGTATATATCCAGAGGAATGGAAATCATCGTGTTGAAGGGATACCTGCACTCCCATGTTTATTGCAGCTCTATTCACAATAGCCAAGCATTGGAACCAACCTAAATGTCCATCAATGGATGACTGGATTAAAAAAAAAAAAAAGTACAATGGAATACTACTCAGCCATAAAAAAGAATGAAATTCTGCCATTTGCAGCAACATGGATGAGCTTGGAGAAAATTATGTTAAGTGAAATAAGCCAGGCACAGAAAGAGAAATACCACATGTTCTCTCTCATATGTGGAAGCTGAAAAAGTTGATCTCATAGAAGTAGAGAGTAGAATAGTGGTTCCTAGAGACTAGAAAGGGGAAGGGGAGGAAGGGATGGGGAGAGAGTGGTCAATGAATACAAAATTGTAGAGATAGGAGGAATAAGATCTAGTGTTCTGTAGCAATATGGGGAGACTACAGTCAATGACAAATTACTGTGTAAGTTCGAGTAGCTAGTCGAGAGGATGCTGAATGTTCCCAACACAATGAGGACAAATATTTGAGGTGATGGATATGGTAAACACCCTGATATGATCATTGTACACAGTGTAAATGTACCCAGATACCATATTGTACTCTGTAATTATATACAATTATCATGGGTCAATTAAAAGAATATAAATTTTAAAGAAAAAAAATTTGGAGACAGAAGTAGATTGGAGGTTACCAAAAACAAAGGGGGAAGGGATAATGAGAAGTTGTTACTTAATGAGTACAGAGTTTATGTTTAGGATGAAGAAGTAGTTTTGGAAATAGATAGAGACAGTGGTTGCTCAGCATTGTCAATGTAATTAATTCCATGCAATTGTATGTTTTAAAATGCTTAAATGAAAATTTTTATATACATTTTGCCACAATAAAAAAAGTTAATTTAAATAAAAAGAACATAAAGGGAGAACCTATGCTACCAGGTACTTCAAATTCATAGTAATTTTTTTAGAAGTGTTGTTTTACCATGGTAACAGATGAATGGGACAGAATACAGCCAGAAACAGACCCAATTCTCCATAAAGACTTGATACTTAATAGTGGTGATGTCAGAAATCTTGTGCGAAAGGATAATCTATTCAGTAGTGTTGGGGAGGTTGTCTAAATATTTGGAAAAATTAAGATACAACTAGATTCCTACTTAGTATGTGTGTGTGTGTGTGTGTATTAGTATGTAGTATATATACCTTATGCGTAAAAATAAGTCCCACACCATGAAATAATCTAGAATGTCATATGAAATATACTTAAAATTGAAAAGCCAGGTCAAAAGATATTTTGTAAATGGTACAAAGGACATTTGTAGTGTGAAAGCTAAAAGCAGTCCATAGTCAATATATTTATATCAGTTTATAGTTGCTAGAAGTGTGAAGATTTTGAGCCAATTTTCCAGGAGCAATATGAGGGTACTTCAAAAAGTTCATGGAACGATTTGTATTGCTTTCAATTCTATTTTTCTATGGACTTTTTGAAGTACTCTCATAAAAAGAGATATGAAATATTTATTTCAAGTTGATATACAGCACCAATAATACCTGTACTGCAACACCGAAAGTGTGGAATAATCCCAGAATTGAGAAATGTTTCTGATACAAATTTAGGTCAACTTTAACTTGCCTCTGGGCAAATGTGGAGCCACATTTCTAGCTCAGTGTCCACTGCAATCCTGTTACATGCTGCCCGCTGACCAGCTTATCAGTGTCAACTACTAGGTATGTTCTGAGTCGGAGTTATCGGTTGTAGTTTGCTTTTGCATTTGTATATTAGTCCATTTCTGTTGCTTACAACAGAATACTTGAAACTGGGTAGTTTGTAAAGAAACAATATTGATTTCTTACAGTTTGGAGGCTGGGAAGCCCAAAGTCCAGGGACCACATATGGTGAAGTCCTTCTTGGGTGGTGACTCACCCAGAGGCACAGGACATCACATGGCATATGGTCTGAGCAGGAAGAGAGCTGACCTTCTCACTTGCTCTCCTTTTAAAGCCATCAGAACCCTGCCCATTACTCCGTGACACTGATGAGGGCGTGGTCCTCACAATCTAATCACCTCTTAAAGGCCCCACCTTTCAATTTCCCACCTTCTTAACACTGTCACAGTGAGGATTAAGTTTCTAATACATGAATCTTTGGGGGACACATTCAACCTCTAGTAATAGCTATGCAATGGGCTAGGCTAGAATCAATGCCTGAGTTCTACTTGGAATACCCCTGTCTTAGATTCTCCATTAATTTACAGATATGATTTCATCCCTTATGAGTAAAGGCTATAACATCTTTTTTACCCTGAGCTTACTCATCAGCAGCCTTAATTATCTAAAATATGGCCCAGACCTAGGAATGACAATAACAAAACAAAAACAAAAACAAAAATAACACTCCAGCCACTAGAATGGATGCCCTAACATCTACCTATAAGGGCTTCTGCTTTTTACACATTGGCCAGGTCTCAGACCCTTACAATTCTAATAAGCTTGGTGTCATGGTTCCCTGCCCACAAAAGATTGGAAGCAGCAAGTTTAAAGTAGAGTAAAGGGAAAGAAGTAAAATATGGGATTGGGGTGAAGTTTACAATGACAATTGATGGTAGAAAGAATAGCTTTGAAATTTTCATGGTTATTTAGTTTTACAAATCCTGTTCATACCTCAAAAATAGTAATTCAGGTCTTAGACAAGTGGCACTCAACCCTGGCTGCACCTTAGAATCACCTGAGAAGTCCTTTTAAAAAAGAAAAAAAAAGTTAATTCTCAAGCCTCAATCTCAGACATTCTGATCTAATTGGTCTGGGGCGGGATCCAGGCACAGGTATTTTATTAAAGCTTCTCAGGTGATTCTTAGTAGGTTAGGGATGGTCAGTACAGGGCTCAGAGGTGGGACACCTGAGCAGGCTCTAAGTCTGTTCTTTACAGCTTGCCACAATCATTGGCAATGATTGATTAGGATGACCTTCATTCCCAGGATTTTTTTTTAAGAGGAAAATACTGTATATTAGAAGTGATTTTGACAGAAAATAAGATAGCCTAGAACTATATGATGTAGAAACATATCTAACTGCTGTGTCACAGTTAGAGAAATCTATTGGTGGGATAGGACAGATGCCCACCATCTCTCCCTCCTGATGCCCCCTGTAGACGAACATTTATGTGCCCACAAATCACCTGGGGGTCCTGTTACAATGCAGATTCCGACTCAGTTGGTCTGGGGAGGGCTGGAAATTCTGCATTTCTCATGAGCTCCAAGTGCTGCTGTAGGTGGTCCAGAGGCTGCGCCTGGAGTAATAAGGGTCTTGCTGATGTCCATGACTCTCCGACGACCCCCTTCTTTGAAACTGACACAAGACGGATGGCTTCCTTCAGAGCCACTGTGCTCAAAACTGTAGGCTTTTTCTGCATTTCTCATGAGCTCCAAGTGCTGCTGTAGGTGGTCCAGAGGCTGCGCCTGGAGTAACAAGGGTCTTGCTGATGTCCATGACTCTCCGACGACTCCCTTCTTTGAAACTGACACAAGACGGATGGCTTCCTTC
The DNA here is from genome assembly GCF_000696425.1 of Galeopterus variegatus. Classification (NCBI taxonomy): domain Eukaryota; kingdom Metazoa; phylum Chordata; class Mammalia; order Dermoptera; family Cynocephalidae; genus Galeopterus; species Galeopterus variegatus. The sequence goes on along the minus strand of NW_007728420.1, from coordinate 254,118 downwards.
AGAGCCACTGTGCTCAAAACTGAACTAGTGTCATGAGTTTGTCCCTTAACTATTCCCTTCTCCCACTAGGCCACTTTATTGGAGGATCAAGGACTGTTGAGCTAGAAACGGTCTTATAGTGCATCTAGCTTGGCCCACTCATTACAAAAGTGTGGCACTGAGACCGAGTTGGCAAAGGATTTCCCATATTCACAGGTGACAGTGATAAAGTCAAAACTAGATGTAAGCCAGGACATGAAAACAACAGTTAAGGATTCTGTCCAAATGATCGCTTCCATAACTTTCAGTGTGAAACATCCATTTGCTTATCCTCAGGGAACTTGCAGACTAATAAAGGAAAGAGTCAGAAAGAAACATAAAATTCTAAAGCAAGGCTGACCGGCATGAGAGCCCTGAGATGGGGCAGGTAACATGCTGGGGAGGCTCCCTGTCTCCTAGACCACACAATAGCTATTGTTTCCCCTTCTGTTAAATTTCCATGAAAATGGCTAAAGGCCTCCACAAAAGCTGCCCCATGAACTCCTCAGCCATCATTATTTAATTTTCATTTTTTGGAACCCCTTCTCAAATAACTTTCTAAATCCCACACAAGAATGACACATACTCTTGCTCAATATTAAGATGACTTTGTGCAAAATTGAAATAAATTGCTCTTCCAAAGTGGGGAGGGAGGCAATCATGGAATCACATTCCCAGAACATTCAGAAGCTTACCCAGCCCAGAGGGTTCTGATTCTTGCTCCATTATTTGTTTCTTCATGGCCTCTTAGAAAAGCAGAGGCAGTGCAAATGAAATCGCCAAATCCAGTGGCATTCTGGACCCTCAGGCCATTGATGTGGCTGGTCAGTGGCGACAGTGGCTCCTGGATTACCCTTCCCTTGACACAAAAAGCCATTCCAGCAGCACTGTTTAAACTGGACTTGTTATCATTTCTGACCTCAAAGCTCTGGACTGGGCTGAGACTCCCCCAGCAGAGCTTATTACCAAGGTTTTCATCTTGCTATGTGGCTACTGTAGTCAAGAGCCATCCACAGGGAAATCAGCCTGAAAGATACAAGTTTGCATATTAAATACTAACACTACCAGGGTCTGTGCTGGAAAAGAGGTTTGCTGGGCTCATGGCCCCCTCCCTTCACCCCCAACTTTACCTGGCTTTTGTCTTCTATTTTGTGTTTCTGGTGAATACAATTATATCTCTATTACCTTAGGCCACTTCAAACATTCTTGGGAATTAGGCTGTCCGGATAGGCAGAGAGCAGATACCCACCTGCCAGGAGGATCAGGTGTCATCACCTGATCACTCATTTTCACTTTCATGACATTTCAGAAGACCACAAATTAGTTTTTTAGTGCCTAGTCAGAGAGACGGGAAAGAGCTAGAAGTTAGGCACCAGGGGTAATGTTTGAGCAATGGGGCTGGAGCTGGTTTTACATGTTTCTCATTGTACTTTCTTAATTGCCTTAATGGGCATGTGTTACTGCAAAATTAAGTGAAATTGCTTTCCCTATTTGTTGTAATTTAGAGAAAGATGGTTTTGATCATTTAACCCAGGGACTTTTCAAGTCCATTGATCTTGGGGTGGAGGAAGGGGTTTCTTTGAACTATGCTTTCACTCATGAACTCAAAGCATAAAGGGAACAAACCCATGTTTCTTCACCACCATGTTTTGCAATGGCTATTAGATGACCACAGCATCGTGACAGCCATGGAAAATGAACGTCTTGCCTGTGGGAGAGGGAGGGGAACTTCAAGAATTGTACTTTGCCAAGCAAATTGATTCTGACACCCCAAAGCACAAAGGCACAAGCTGGAGGTGATTCAGTGAACCTGGGAAAGCCCAGGCCTGGTTCAGGCTCGCGCGGGTCTCTTCTGATCCCAGAAGCTGTGGAGGGGGCCCGGGCTTTGGGTCGCCTGGCGTCGACTGAGTTCCGAGCAGGAGCCCAGAGCCCCAGTGTGGGGTGTGCCATAAGCAGCCACACACAGTGGCTGACTTGGACAGTTGGGTCCGGGAGTCAAGGGGAGCAGAGGGCGGCCGCGTCCCTCAACAGAAGAAAGAGCCGAGGACACAGACCGGGGCACCTCTCCAGCAGTGGGGAGTGAGGGGCTGCGGGCAAGGCTGGCTGGAGCCCTTGTGTGAGACCCCGGCTCACTGGGACGCTGAGTGCGCTCCTACAAGCTGCCTGGGTTCCAGAGAGCGAGTCAGGCCTGAAGCCAGACAGGTTGGGGATTCTGCTGGTCGCCCCGCCCACACGGCCTCGTGCCCCGCCCCTGGCCCCACCCCA
>NW_007728420.1:231816-251065 GCF_000696425.1 Galeopterus variegatus | reverse complement strand
GCCCTCCTCCCGCCCCACCGCTTGGGGGCGTCCGTGCGCCGTCCCGCTATAAAGCTTCCGTGTCCAGCATCCGAAGGATCAGCAAGTGGCCTGGAGAGGCTTCAGCTCTTGCTTCTTAGACAGCCCGAGGCAGCATGGGCGAGTTCGAGCTCCAGTTCCCCGCGGAGCAGAGGACCTTGCACTTGCACCCGGACCGCCTGTGGATTTGGGAAGAGGACGTGTATTTGGATGAGAACCGGCACCCCTGGCTTTCCATGACCTTCGAGGTACAGCCCGCTCAGGGGCCGAACCGGGCAGGGCAGCAGGAGTATCGCCTTCCATGGCCCGACCCTAGGAGCTATAAGACGCCGCAGACAGGGGGCGCCCTTGAGGAGCCCCCCCCCCCCCCCCCCGGGTGAGGGCAGAGGCAGGGAGGCTCAGACGGCCCCATCCGCCCAGGGACGCCCCAGATGAAACCACTTGGAGCTGGGCTCTGAAGGATGAGTAAGAGTTTTCCAAGCCAGGAAGGACGGTGGGAAACCACATAGGCATAGAGTATTGGCCAAGGATGGGACCCAGTGTCACCCAGTGTCCCTGGAACGGGTGAATACGATCTTGCGTAAAACAGGACTTTTCTGGGCTTCAGGGAATTAATCCACAGCACGGGAGTATCTCTAAAGTAAATGATTCATATATGTGGCCCATCATCAGAAGCTCCTGAGGTGGGCCCCAGAAATATGTAATTTTAAAAAGAACCCTTAACAGATTTTGATCAACCAGGTGTGGGATCCACTGCCCTAGAGTGTGGGGTATTTTATACCTCCTCTAAGCTTTGGGAAACTTGACAAGTACTATAGTAGTATAAAAGCTGGTACCGAACAAACATTGCCTTTGTTTTGTGTGATGACTTAAGATGGAGCTTTAGTTAATGTTAACTTTTTTTAAAAAAAGAAATATAACTCTTTTACAAGTACTTTCTATCAGAGCCTGCTTTTACTCAAAGAAACTGAGATGGAAAATGTTGAAACTCTTAGCACACAAACTGAAGAAAGTATAAAAGTGAATTAAAATATATAATGTTAGAATATTTATATAATAGCAAACAGCAAAAGGTTATTGAGTGTTAATTATGTCTTCATTTTACAGATGAGAAAACTGAGGTATAAAAACATAAACTTGTCCAAGGTAGGACAAGTAGGTTATGGAATTTCAGGCTCTTAACTACCACCTAAATTTGCATTCCTATTGGCATTTAAATTAACATATATATGTGTGTGTGTGTGTGTGTGTGTATATATATATATATATTCTTTAAAAAAATCAAATTCATCAGATACCCACACCGACCATGTGCCAAAAAAATAAATAAATAAAATTAAAACTCAAGTTATATATTTACGATTTTTAAATACTTGAAGAAAATTTAGGTGACTCTCATTTATATTTTTATTGTACATTTTTATGGGGTACACTTTATTTCAATACACGCATATATCGTATGATGATCCAATCAGAATAGTCAGCATATCTGTCACCTAATCATTTATCATTTCTCTGTGGTTATAACATTAAAAATCCTCTTTTCTGGCTATCTTGAAATATGCAATACAATATTATTAACCATTGTCACCCTAGCACACCAGAACTTATTTTTCCTATCTAATTTTAACTTTGTAATTTTGTACCCGTTTACCAACCTCTCCCCATACCTCCTCCCCCCTGCCTTTCCTCTGCCTCTGGTAACCACTATTCTATCCTCCATTTCTTTTCTTTTTCTTTTTAATTTACTTTTCTTAAATGACCCATGATAACTATATGTATTTACGGAGCACAGTGTGATACAAAACTGCGCTGCCTTTCCTCTGCCTCTGGTAACCACTATTCTATCCTCCATTTCTTTTCTTTTTCTTTTTAATTTATTTTTCTTAAATGACCCATGATAACTATATGTATTTACGGAGCACAGTGCGATACAAAACTGCAGAGATATGAAGAATGAGATCTAGTGTTCTGTAGCAATATAGCGAGACTACAGTCAATGACAAATAACTGTATAACTTCGAGTAGCTAATTGAGTTATCACAGAAGTGACAAATGCTGGAAGTGATAGATATGCTAAATAAATGTACCCAAATATCATGCCAAGTATCTCTTTTTAATCTCTGGCTGGGAAATATCTTCTTCAGCATGACACCACAACCACAAACCAGACAGTTTTTCACATAATCACAATAAATGCCACCCAAAAAATAACCCACTAGCACGCTGTAAAGCAGGATTTGCCTCACATAATTGAAAGGACCAGTATTTTTAATATCTAAAGGTTTGCTTAAATCAACAAGGGAAAGATGAATAGTACCAACTAAAGATAGTTAAAGGATATGGAAGGATATTTACCAACACAGCAAGAGTGGTGATTTCCGTACTTACACCTTGCAGTACAATCTGAATTCTGTTTTAACAGTGAGTTCTAATTTTTCATGGACAGAAAATTTTAAAAAGCTCTTTCAGCCTTGGAAAAATACTTGTTGAACAAACGTTGACTGCCTAGTCTATATGCAGAGCACAGTTCTAGTTCTAGGCTGGGGGGTTTTGCAGCGAATGTGATAAAACCTCTACTACCTGCCTAAAGACCCCCTTGGAGAGTCTTAATTTGCATTTGTCTGTCATATGTGTGCCCATCATTTTATTTCTAGTCTGCCTGAATCTCTTTGTTTGGGGCATGCCTCTTGTGCATATCGTAGAGTTGGATTTTGCTGACATCTTTTTTCCTTGAATTGGTGAATGAAACCTATTTTCAGTATTGATATAACTGGTATGTTTGGTCTCCATTCTATTATATTTGTCTTTAAAAGACATACATTTCAGCAGAGACCTACCTGATAGAGAAGGGTGCGAGCCCTCTGTAGATGTGAGGACAGGTCCCAGAAGTAGTGAGGAGGCCTGTGTGGCTGGAACAGGGTGAGGGTGATGAACAGAAGGACATGCGTGAGGCAGGGACCTGGCCATGTGAATCTCTGCAGACTTTTGTGGGCCGCAGCGTTTTGAATTGTTCTGCCCATGATTGGAAGCTGTCCGAGGGTGTGGAGTAGGAGAGGCCCATGATTTTTAGCCACTCACCCTGGCTGCTGTTCAGAGAACTGGTTGCAGGGCACAAGACCAAAGGTGGTCTGTCACCAGATTCAGGGGTCCAGGGATATCGTGTTTAAAAGAGGAAATACGACAAAATGAAAAAATCAAACAAAATCCCGTGATGGCTGAAAGAGGCACCAAACTATTGTTAGGAAGCTCGCGGGCCCCATGACATCCCCTAGCAGCTAGGAGTTTGCCAGGGAAAAAAGTGCCTTTTGTGGCCCCGCCTAGGTGGCTGGATGCGTGTGAGTTCTGGTCACCCTGGCCCAGCCAGACTCCTTGTGAAGAGTGTGCATAGCCACAGGACATAGTGACCAGCAGCTTATACTCAGGAAGGACTCTGGTTCTTTGTGTCTGGAGGAGCCCTGGTGAGCCCAAATCTGAAGGTAGAGTGTGCATAGCCACAGGACATAGTGACCAGCAGCTTACACTCAGGAAGGACTCTGGTTCTTTGTGTCTGGAGGAGCCCTGGTGAGCCCAAATCTGAAGGTACACCCCGGTCCCTTCTTCTCTGCAGATAGAAGGTTGCTTCCAAGTGCTCCTGCAGCAGAAGGACGTCTCCCTGGGGGAGCCAAAGACCCCCAGCCAGCTACGCTCCTACGTGCTGCCTCTGATGTGGCAGCTCTACCCTGGCAGTCAGTACCGAGGCTCAGACTCCAGTTACTGGCGCATAGTGTACCACGTCGAGGCAAGCGTGTGTTTCTCCCAGGGACCCACCGGCTGATCTTGAGTGGCCCTGCATCCCCTCCCCCATGTCTGTTCTCTCCATCCCAGCACCAAAAGCTAAAAACATGGAGAGAATTTACAGCTGCAGATTTTTAAAGGACTGGATTAGAGAGAAGTGAGAACTGAATGAGGTCTCTAACAGAAGACCCCTCTGGGGGGCACAGGCCGAAGGCTGGTGGGAGGAGGGACAGTTTCCCAAGGGCCCCTGAAATCCAGGCTAGAGGCAGGCCCTGGAGTGAGGAATGGAGGGAGAGTCCCCAGGCTCTAGGCTCTAATCACTCCCTTCTCTGCCTCCCTCTCTCAGTTCGGTGACATCCAGGACATGCTCCTTGAGAAGCTCCCAGACATGGAGTAGCGGTGACGCGGTGAGCACCACTGGGGCCCGGCACCTTTAGTCCAGAGTGGCCAGATGAGAAGGAACAGCCCTTCTCCGTGGAGGCTGTGCTAAGCCCTCTCCCACTGCTGCCTCTGGGGGTCCTCAAGGGCAGAGCCAGAGCTTTTTGGGCAGCCCCTGGCATCCCAGCCACACTCACGCATGTGCACAGCACTCCCCAGGTTACACTGGCACCGTCACTTCCAGTCACCTTATTACATAAGTGCCGGTGTTTGATCATTGCAGCCATTGAGCTCGGCCTTATTACATGTCATAGTTACAAAGATGAGTTTTGAGGAAGTACAGTGACTTGTCCAGATCGCAGAGCCAAGTTTCACATCCAAGTCATCTGACCCCATCCCCTACCCTGTTCCTAATTTGCCTGGCTCAGATGCAGGGCCTCAGCCTCTGGGGGCTGGCACTGACCACCAGGCTCCCCCACCCTAGCCCTCACCACTACCTAGTCCTCCCTGTGCCTTTGACTCTGTCTTCTCTTGTCTTTTCTCAGGTCTCGAAGTTCCTGTCCCCTTTCGCTCCCTGGGCCTGAGCCCCACGGGCCTATGGTGGTGATGTCTGCATGTTCACCTTTGTCTCCCAGCCCTGTGTGTTGTCCTGCACCGTGCTGGGGCCAGGAGGGAATGGACAGGCAGAGGATGAGCCCTGCCCAGGCCTGCTGGGCCTGCCCACTCAGCTCCACTCAACCCTCCGTGCTGACTCATGCCTGGCAGATGGCACCAGCGAGGACCTGGGTCCGTATTACTTACTCCTGGTGACCAGCTATACCTGTGCCTCTGGTCCTCTCAGCTGGCTGAGTTTCTGCCTCTCCCTCCCTTCTGTCCCTCACAGCAGTTAGTGCCTCGTGCTGCACCCCCAGGGGCTGTTCCCACTTTGTTCCCTTAGCTCCACGCACCTCTGGGAACAGGGCCTATTCACCTGAGCCCAGGCCAGGCCTCCAAGACCCTGCGCCAGCTATGTCACATGGTGCTGTGCCTGCAGAAATCCCCACTTACCCATTCAGGTTCAGGTGCAGTTCAAGGGAAGGCCTAAAAGGAGTCCATGACTGTGCTCAGGACTCAGAAGCTTGCTAGTCAGTGGTCTATAGCCCATGGTGGAGCAGGAGGCCAGGAAAGTGAGCACTGTGTGCGAGCCCACCTGCAGAAGGGGTAGAGGTTGGGTTTTCCCCCTTTTACAGGTGCCCACACACCTGGGTGTTATGAAGTTGTTGTATATGAAGTTATAGATGAAGTTGTTGTATGTGAGGTTGTATGTGGAGTTGTGTATGAAGTTGTATATGAGGTTGTATATGAAGTTGTATATGAGGTTGTATATGAAGTTGTATATGAGATTGTATATGAAGTTGTATATGAAGTTGTATGTGTTGTGAACACTTTGTAATGTTGATTAATTAAATGCAAGACAATTCATCTAACTTTGTGCTGAATCAGCTTCTATCCTTGACCTAGACTCTAGAGGAGAGAGGTGAGAACAGGCAGTCACTGAGAGCATTTGAAAAGGAAAGAAGACTCATGACTTTAATGTATTTCTTTTACTTTGAAGATAAGGCTGGGATTATATATATATATATTCCAACTCTCAAAACCCCTGTGTTCTTGGAGTGATAACTTGAGAACCATTGGAATAAATGACTTCCAAGTCTGTGTCAGCAACTCCTAATATTCAAGACTCCCCTTCCTGGTCTGGTTCTGCCCTCCTGACCCTCCTGATTTGGACATGCCCTCCGCCCTAGTCAACTCCACTCACCAGGCTCGAGTCCAGGCTCTAGCACCCTAGTGTGGGTGGTTCCTTCCCCCACTGCTTTCAATCCTAGCAGGAGTCCCTTCTGCCTGAAACTGCCCTGACCACTCCAGCCACAGCCAGGCTCCCTTCCCCACCTCCGTGATCTTCAGTCACAGCACAGCCCACCCTGTGCCCTGCACCTGCTAAGCAGGTAGGCAGGACTCAGATGTCATTAGCAGATCCCTTCCAGAGAAAGGAGTCCCTTCTGTGTGGAAGTCTGGTCTTCCCCTCACAGGTGACTTTAGCCCACAGCTTCCTCATCACCGAGAGATGAGAGGCGATGGTATTTAGAGGGCTGTTCTGAGCTTTCAATGGGATAACGTAAGTGAAGTGCTCTAGGTATCTAATACGAGAACTGTAGAAGAAAAACACTCCTACTCCCATTTTATAGTCTCTGAGCAGGCTGCTTTCTGGCACTAGAAAGGTGAACATCGGCATCATGTGTGACGCTTTGTGTCCCTTGTCATTTTACCCTGTCACCTTGCACTGTGCCGAGCAGTATAAGTTTGGTCTGTGAGAGCGATTACTATACAGACACCTCTCAGTGGAGACAGAGCCTGAGAACAAGCTCAGAGCAGGAAGATCAGAGATCAGCAAGTTGCTTCATTTTAGGAGTAAGAACACTAAGGCCCAGGAAGAGAAAAGTTCTTGTTGAAGACTCTTGTTTACCATATTTGACCACCCCCATGAACTGTGCTGGGTGCTGTGGATATAGCAGTGAACAAAACAGGCCCTGCTCTCATGCAGCTTTCTCTCTGGAAAAAAGATAAGAAGCTTAGACCAGGCAAAATCCCAAAAGAAAACAGAACAGGGTAACATGGCAGGGAGTTAGGCTGACTGAAGAAATTCCTGTCTGTGGAGGTGGTGTTTAAAATGGAAGAAGCTAGCTCTGTTTTATTTTCAAGGTTCAATCAGGAAGAGGGCATGACAAGCACTGTGCAAATTTAATTTGCTGTGGAAATTAAAAACACAGTAAAAGGATTTCTTCTCATGGAAAGAAATGCTATTTTGAAAGAATAAGTGGCCCTAATAAATTAACTAAATGCAATGCAGAATCTCATTTTTCCACCAGACTGACTTTAGGGTTTGGGCTGGGACAGCTGGGTGGACAGCGGTGCCACTTATTGAGAAGGGGGAGGTGTAAGTTTGGGCAGGGGAAAAACCCGGAGTTCTGTCTTAGCCATTTCCTTTTTGAGATAGCTGTGATGCTTTAACAGCGTTGAAAGGCTGTTAATGGAATATGGATCTAGAACTCAGGTCAGGACCCCAAAAAATACATTTAGGAGTCTTTAAAATAGAAATGATAATTAAAGCCAGGGGGCCCTGACTGAGGTCATTTATGGAGAGATGATGTATGTTTGAAACCAAGAGAAGAAAGTGTGTCTTCAGGAGGCTGTGGTCAGCAGAGGAGCATGCTGTTGAGAGACCTAATAAAGAGAAGGGAAGTGGCCATTGGATCTGGCCACATGGAGACTGACAGTGACCTCGTCTGGAAGCTTCGGTGCTGAGATTGGGGGCAGAGCCCTGTTGGAGTGGGCATTGGAGAGAAGGGAGGGGAGGGGAGCCAACCCTTGCTGTGGGTGTTGTAAAGGGAACGGAGAAGTGAGGAGCAGAGGGTGTTTTAAGCAGGAGGTCCGGGAGCCTTGTGTGCGTGCTCAAAGAAAGGAGCAGCTGGAAGGGACGAGCAGTGAGGCACCGCGGCTGTCGTTGAGTCACAGCACAACATTCCTTGGGAAGCTGAATGGGCGGATGGGGCACTCATGTATGTGTCAGCGTCTGCAATTCTCTATGTTATGCCAATCTTGTTCCCTTGCCCCATGCGAAGTTGGGTTTGGCTGTTTTGCAGAAGTATTTTAAATACTTTATAATTTCCCTTAGGTGTGGTCAGCCCTCCGTATCTATGGGTTCCGCATCCGTGGATTCAACCCACTGCAGATCAAAAATATTTGGGAAAAATAGTTGCATCTGTACTGAACACGTACAGACTTTTTTTTCTTGTTACTATTCCCTGAACAATCCAGTATAACGAGTATTTGTGTAGCATTTACATGGTATTAGGTATTATAAGTCATCTAGAGATGATTTAAAGTATACAGAAGGATGCGCATAGGTTATATGCAGGTAACTATGTCATTTTATATCGGAGACTTAAGCATCTGTAGATTTTGGAATCTGCATGAGGTGCTGGAGCCAATTCCTATGGATGCCGAGGGACGACTTGTTGGAAATAAATTAAAATGTAGGGGGGACATAGAATATAAGTAGTAGAATTGTAGGAAAATATAACCTTAATGTACACAGTCTTGTAACAATGCATAATAAGCAAAGCAGTTTTTTTAGGGGCCAGAACAAGGGTCAGGCCCGAGCACACTAAACAATGCATAAGCAATGCAGCTTATCAGGGGCCGTGACAAAGGCCAGGCCCAAGTGCACTAAACATTAATAGCCCCCCCACCGGTTCCAGGAAATAGCTGGTTCAAAGCAAGGCCCCGGGGAAGTTAAACAATTGAGAAATGCGCTAAAGGGGTGCCAGCCTGCTAAAACCCACCTGTAAACCCAAAAGGCGCCAGCTGAAGCCCACCTGTAAATCTAAAAGCGCCACAGATAACCAACAGTTGATCCTATCACAATATCCGTTCAAAAAACTGTATAAAAGCTGCTTGCATTGTGAATTCGGGGCCGCTCCTGTCCTGAAAACGGGGCGACCTCCAGCATGCCGGAAATAAAACCTCTTGCCTGTGCATCGATCTCTGTGCCTCCTGGTCTTTGCGAGATGAGCCTTCCCATCAAGTTAAGATTCGTGCTTTTGGGCCGGTCTTACAGACTATATACATTTACTTACATTTTCTTTAATTTCTTTCAATAACATGTTATAATTTTCAGAGTATAGGTTTTGTATGTCTTTTGTTGAATTGATTCCTAGGTATTTTCTTTTCTTTTTTTATTTTAATAAAATACCTGAAAGAAAGTGAGCTGAGATGCCAGGTACTGATCAAGCTTTATTAAAGGAAAAGAATCTGCTGGGCTGCACTCAAAGTAGAGGCCAGCACCAGGGGTGGGAGTGGTAGAGCTTATATAGGGTGCCAGGGGCTGGCTGATACCATCAAGGAGGGGCATTATGCTAATGTGGAAGCTATGTAACCAGGGTGGAGAACTGCACTCTTGCAGAAGCAAAAGGGTTTCTGTTTAAGTCAAGAGGCTTCTCCTAAAGGGAAGCGGGGAGGGGTTTGGTGCTGGAGTGGAAGACAAGGCTGGGGGCTATTTTGTGCCTATTGTGTGCACAACGGCACCGGTCACATCCAAAATCCATCAATACCTAACATGAAATCTGCTCTCTTAACAAACTTTGAAGTGTAAAGCACAGTACTGTTAATTATATGAACATTGTTGTACAACAGATTTCTAGAACTTTTTTATCTTGCATGACTAAAACTACATCCACCGAACAGCAACTCCTGTTCCCTTCTTTCCCCAGCCCCTGGAAATCACCATTTTGTTTTCTGCTTCTTTGAGTTTGACTACATTAGCTATGCCTTATAAGTAGGATCCTGCGTTATTTGTCCTCTGGGACTGGCTGATTTCACTGAGTATAGTGTCCTTACGTTTCATGCATGTTGCAGAATATGGCAGGATTTCCTTTGTTTCTAAGGCTTAATACTGTTTCATTGTATGTATGCACCAGAATTTCTTTATCCATTTATTCACCAAGGGACATTCAGTTTGTTTTCACCTCTTGGCTATCATTATGGATAATACAGCAGTGAATGTAGGAGTGCAAATATTTCTTTGAGATCCTGTTTTCAATTATTTTGGATAAATACTCAGAGGCAGGATTGCTGGATCCTATTTTTAATTTTTTGAGGAACCGCCATACTGTTTTGCACCGTGGTCACACCATTTCACTTTCTCACCAACAGCACAAAGTTTCCAATTTCTCCACATCCTCTCCAGCATTTGTTGATTTCTGGTTTTGTTTTTGTTTTCAGGATTACTTATTTATTTATTTATTATTGAAACATGGTTGATCATACATATCTGTGGAGTACAGCATTGAGTTACTTATTTATTTATTTATTTATTATTGAAACATGGTTGATCATACATATCTGTGGAGTACAGCATTGNAGGATCCTGCGTTATTTGTCCTCTGGGACTGGCTGATTTCACTGAGTATAGTGTCCTTACGTTTCATGCATGTTGCAGAATATGGCAGGATTTCCTTTGTTTCTAAGGCTTAATACTGTTTCATTGTATGTATGCACCAGAATTTCTTTATCCATTTATTCACCAAGGGACATTCAGTTTGTTTTCACCTCTTGGCTATCATTATGGATAATACAGCAGTGAATGTAGGAGTGCAAATATTTCTTTGAGATCCTGTTTTCAATTATTTTGGATAAATACTCAGAGGCAGGATTGCTGGATCCTATTTTTAATTTTTTGAGGAACCGCCATACTGTTTTGCACCGTGGTCACACCATTTCACTTTCTCACCAACAGCACAAAGTTTCCAATTTCTCCACATCCTCTCCAGCATTTGTTGATTTCTGGTTTTGTTTTTGTTTTCAGGGTTACTTATTTATTTATTTATTTATTATTGAAACATGGTTGATCATACATATCTGTGGAGTACAGCATTGAATATCAATACCTGTGTGCAATATGTGATGATTAAATCAGGATAATTAGTATATTCTTCAATGTAATTGATTTTCATGGCCCTTTACCAATTCCTCTCTTTCTACCTTCTCTCTCCCCCTTTCCCACCTCTGGTAATTTCAGTTCTGTTTTCTTCTCCTAAAAGTTCAACGTATTATTGTGATTGTTGTATCTTTCTTTCTTTTTTTATTTATTTGTTTTTCTTATTTTTTATTAGCTCCCATATATAAGTGAAGACATACGGTATTTCTCTTTTTGTGCCTGGCTTATTTCCCTTAACATAATTTTCTCTAAGTTCACAGGATAATTACTATATGTATCATTCATGATGTAATCATTTTTTGTGGATGAATTTCTCACTAACCCCTGTCCCCCTGCCCCACCTTTCTCACCTCTGGTGGCCTCGTGTTTTCTGTTTTTTTGATAATGGCCATCCTAACAGGCATAAAGTGATACTTCATTTTACTTTGTTTTTCCAATCTGGATGATTTTTCCTTCGTTTTCATGCCTAATTGCCCTGGCTAGATCTCCCATAAATGTTGACTAGAAATGATGAGAGCCATCCGTGCCTTGTGATACAGCTTGCATGTCTTGTGCCCACGAAACTCATGTGGAAATCTGGTCCCCAATGTGGCAGTGTCGGGAACTATTTGAGTCACGGGGGCAGATCCCTCATGAATGGATTAATGCTCTCCCCGGGGGTGGGGGTAGTGAGTGAGTTCTCGCTTTATTAGTTCCTGCAAGAGATGGTTGTTTAAAAAGACCTTGGCATCGCTTCTCTCTCTCTTGCTTCCTCTCGCCTTGTGATCTGCTTGTACCCACCGGCTGCCTGCTGCTTTCTGCCATGAGTAGAAGCAGCCTGAGGCCCGTGCCAGATGCAGTTGTCCCAGAATATTGAACGAAATAAACCTTTTTTCTTAATTTATAAAATTACCCAGTTTCAGATATTCTGGTATAAGCAACACAAAAATGGACTAGTACAGAAAGTTGGTACTGAGGAGTGGGGTGTCACTATACAGATACCTGAAAATGTGAATGCAGCTTTGGAACCGGATAATGGGCAAAATGGGCAACGGTTGCAGGACTTTGGAGGACTCAGAAGAAAATGAAAAGATGAGGGAAAATTTGGAACTTTTTAGAGATTGGTTAAATGGTTGTGACCAGAATGCTGATAGAAATGTGGACAGTAAAGACCATACTGGTGATGAGGTCTCAGATAGAAATGAGGAACTTATTGGAAATTGGACAAAAGATCACCCATGCTACAGCACAGCAAGGAACTTGGCTGCATTGTGTCTGTGCCCAAGGACTCTGTGGAAGGTGGGACTTAAGAGTTATGAACCAGAATATTTGGAAGAAATTTCTAAGCAGCAAAGACAGCTGCATGGCTACTTGTAACAGCCTATGCTCCGCTATGGCGGCAAAGGCATGATGTAAAGCCAGAATTTATAATTAAAGGGGAAGCAGGGTGTAAAGATTTGGAAATTTGCAGCCATGTGGTAGAAAATGAGAGAGCCATTTCAGGAGAAAAATGCAAGGATGCAGCAAATAGACTGGTTGCTAAAGACATTAGCTTGGCTATGAGGCAGCCAGATGCTAATAGCCAAGACAATGGGAGAAAGGCCCTGAAGGCGTTTCAGAAGTCTGGAAGGGCACCCCTTCCATCGCAGACCTAGAGGCCTAGGAGGACTGAGTTGTCCCGGAGGACAGACCAGAGGTGCAGCTGCCCTTGGGAAATTGCTCCCTGCATCCCAGCTGCTCTGGCTGGAGCAGCCCTGCCTCAAGCAGCCCCAAATGTGGTTTGTGCAGCAGCTCTGGAAAGCACAAGCCAGAAATCTTGGTGGCATATATGTGCTGTTAAATCTACAGGCCAGCAGAACATGAGAGCAGTGGAGGCATAGCAGCCTCCACCCAGATTTCAGAGGGTGTATAGAAAAGCGTGGGGGCCCAGGCAAAGACCTGCCCCAGGGGCAGAGCCACCAGAGAGGCCATCTACTAGAGCAATGCTGAGCAGAAATGTGCAGTCAGAGCCCCCACAGAGAGCCCCCACCAGGAAAATGTCTAGTAGAGCCAAAGAAATGAGACCACTGCCAGGACCCTAGAACTGTAGGGCCACTGGCAAAGTTCAATGCTGGCCTGGAAAAGCCACAGACCCCAGCGCTGCACCCAGCAGAGCTGTGGAGGCAGAGCTACCTGATGCTTTGGGGTCCCAGATGCCCCATTATGCCCAGGATACAGGACTTGGAGTCAAAGAAAATAATTTTGGAGCTTTAAGATTTAATGTCTGCCCTGCTGGGTTTCAGACTTGTTTGAGGCCTGTTTCTCCTTTCTTCTGGCCTATTCCTCCCTTTTGGAATGGGAATTTGTACCCAATGTCTGTTCCACCATTTTGTCTTTGAAGTAGATAAATTTGGTTTTGATTTTTAAAGATTCACAGCTGGAAGGACTTTTGCCTTTGGTCTCAGATGAGACTTTGGTCTTTGGACTTTTTTTTTTTTTTTTTGTCCTTTTTGTGACCTGCCGTACCGCACTCAGCCCGGTCTTTGGACTTTTAAATTGGTGCTGGAACAAGCTAAGACTTTTGGGACTGTTGGGATGGATTGACTGTATTTTGTATGTGAGAGTGACATGAGTTTTGGGGGGCTAGGGGTGGAATGATAGAGTTTGGATGTGTTGTCCCCCCAAAACTCATATGGAAATCTGATCCTCAAAGTCGCAGTGTTGGGAGCTGTTTGGGTCATAGGGGCAGGTCCCTCATGAACAGATTAATGCTCTCCCTGGGGACTGGGCGGAGTGAGTCAGTTGTTGCTTTATTCCTTCCCACAAAGGCTGGTTGTTTAAAAAGGCCCTGGCACCTCCCCTCTCTCTCTCTTGCTTCCTCTGGCCATGTGATCTGCTTGTACCCACCAGCTGCCTGCCACTTTCCACCATGAGTAGAAGCAGCCCGAGGCCCGTGCCAGATGCAGCTGTCCCAGAATCATGAGCCAAATAAACCTCTGTTCTTTATAAATTACTCAGTCTCAGGTATTCAGTTACAGCAACACAAAAACGAACTAATACACCTTGTTACCAATCTTATGGGAACGCTTTCAGTCTTTCACCATTAAATATGATATTAGCTATGGTTTCTTCATAAATGACCTTTATCAGGTTGAGGAAGTTCCTTCTATTCCCAGTTTAAGAGTTTTTCTTTTTTAATCATGAAGGGATGTTGAATTTTGTCAGATGATTTTTCTGCATCTATTGAGGTGATCATGTGGTTTCTGTCTTTATTCTACTGATATGGTATATTACACTGATTGATATTTGTATGTTGAACCACCTTGCTCTCCTGGGATGAATCCCGCTTGGTCATAATGTATAATCTTTTTTATATATTACGGGATTTGGTTTCCTAGTATTTAGTTAAGGATTTTTACATCTATGTATATTCATGAGAAATATTGGTCTATAGTTTTCTCCTCTTGTTATGTCTTTGATTTTTGGTGGTATATATAGATTTATTTTTTATTGTTGCAGTTACTCGGAACAGATTTTTAATAGTACAAATGTTCTTATATTCGCTGTGTTAGTTATATGCCATAGATTCTGACATATCATTTTTCATTATTATGATTTCTAAGAAATTCTGCATTTTTTTTTTTAACATTTCCTCCTCATTATGAGATGCCTAGAAGGGTATTTTAAATTTTTCAGGCATAAAGGCCTTTTTGCTTTCTGATTTTTGTTATTTCTAGTTTTATTACAGTGAGGTCAGAATGCTCTATTTATTATTTTTAAAAATTTATTAGCATTTTTATGTGGCCCAATATGCTCAATCTTCACGATTGTTCCATGTGCATTTGAAAAGAAGGCATTTCCCTTAAGTAGGTTCAGAGATATAAATCTCTGCTCTATTCTTAATAACAGGCTCTTCTCTACTGTTAATATTGCTTATGCTTTCTATGTTCTCAATCATTATTCTTGTCCCTTTGATCTATCTCAGCCTGAAGAAAATGCATTAATGTTTGCTATTAGCAGTATATTTCCATCTTCTCCTTTAGTCTCTGGTAGTTTATGCTTCATAAAGATGTTTGTGTTATTGGCCACATAAATATTGACTGTTATATCCTGTGAATTGTAGCCTTTAGCAGTGTGAAGTATCCTCCCTGGTTTTTCAGTGTTTTCTGGCTAGATTTCTACCTTGTCAGATATAAAGATATTAGCTGTATGGACTGTTTGTTTTTATTGATTTGATTTTGCCTGACATGTTTTTGCCCATCACCTTATTTAAACCTTTCTTAATCTCTTTGTTTTAGGGGTGTGTGTGTGTGTGTGTGTGTGTGTGATAGAGTTGAATTTTGCTGCAGTTTTTTGAATT
Source organism: Galeopterus variegatus (assembly GCF_000696425.1). NCBI lineage: Eukaryota > Metazoa > Chordata > Mammalia > Dermoptera > Cynocephalidae > Galeopterus > Galeopterus variegatus. The sequence continues at coordinate 236,039 of NW_007728420.1, read as the reverse complement.
GGTGAATTAAACCCATTTTCAGTTATTGATATAGCTGATATATTTGATCTCAGTATTGTTTTACATTTGAAATTAAATTTTTAATTTTGATTTATAAAAAATTCATACATATAAAATTTTCATATAAAAATTATATACATATAAAATTTTCCTTATGGGGTCTGTTTTCTATATTCTTTTTTAGTATTTTTCTTGCTATTGCACCTTTGCTTCAACAGCTGCCTTTATACTAATATCTTAAGGTAATATTCTCAGTCATTCTTTTCAAAATGCTCCGTTGTAGCACTGTTCGGAGAACTTTCCATAATTATAGGCATGTTCTGTATCTCTGTTGTCCAGAGTGGTACCCACTAGTTACATGTGAGTATGGAGCTCCTGAAATGTGGCTAGTAGGACTGAGAAACTGAATTTTAAATTGTATTTAATGTTGATTAATTTAAATTTATTTATTTATTTAGATTGAAACATAATTGATTATATATATTTGTGGGGGTAAAGATTTGAATATCAATACCTGTGTACAATATGTAATGATCAGATCAGGATAATTAGTACACTCATATTTACAAAACATAATTATTCTTTGTGACCCTTAACCAATTTCTTGCTAACCTCCACCTCTAATAACCATAGTTCTGTTCTCTCCTTTTGCAAGTTCAATGTATTATTGTGATAGTTCTTTCTTTTTTTTTTTCTTGCTTTCTTTATTACTTTTCTTTTCTTTCTTTCTTTCAGAATTGAATACTACTCAGCCATAAAAAAAGAATGAAATTCTACCATTCATAGTAACATGGATGAATTTGGAGAAAATTATATTAAGTGAAATAAGCCAGGCACAGAGAGAGAAATACTGCATGTTTTTACTCATAAGTGGGAGCTAAAAAATGAATGAATGAATGAAAGAAAAAATGTTTAATTTATTTTTTTATTATTAGCATATTCATAATTATAAATCATGATTTTTCTTTATGCCCTTTACCCAACCTGTCCCTCGCCAAACCCCCTCCGTCCCTCCTACCATCTCCAGTAACCTTAGGTTTGTTCTCTCCTTCTGAAAGTTCAATGAATTGTTATGGTAAGAAAGAAAAGAAAAGAAAAGAAGAGAAGAGAAGAAAAGAGAAGAAAGGAGGAAGGAAAGAAGGAAGAATGAAAGAAAGAAAGAAAATTTAAATAGCCACATGTGACTACTGGCTAACCTATCGGATGGTGCAGGTCTTTTGATTCCCTGCTATGAACAATATTGAAATTTGTGACATTTTCTTCCCCCTCCTCTCCTTTTTTCCAAAGCTTGTAAAGTGATATATTTTTAATGCTAAATAATACCTTAAAGGAAACAGTCAAAGTTTTCTTTGTGTATATGCAATCCTTCTTTCCCTATTTTTGATAGTATATCTTTATCAGAGGATATAATAAATTCATACTATTTTTCACACTTAATATCCTTTATTTAGTCTTAGTTCTACTGTCATATTAGTTCATTTCTGTTGCTTACAACAAAATACAGGGAACTGGGTAATTTGTAAGAAAATGAAATTTATGGCTTACAGTTTCAGAGGCTGGAAGTCCAAAGTCCAGGGAACACATATGGTGAAGGCTTTCTTTGGTGGTGATTTCAGTGATGGTAAGGTATCACACTGTGAAATGGCAGAGCAGAGAGAGACTAACCTCCTCATTCACTTTCCGTCTAAAGCTCAAGGCCCCACCTTTCAATGACCATAATAGGATTTCATTTCCCACCTTCAACAGTTACAGTGGAATTAAGCTTCTAATATATGGACGTTGGAGGACACAATTCAATCAAACCACAACAACTGTTAAATATATTTAGTGCTTACCATTAGTCATAATGAAAAGCTTCCTAAACATTGCTTGGTTGTCTGGAGCTCACTGTTTAGTAGATTTCTTAGGAAAGGCACTTGGGAGAGCAATATTCCCTGATTCCTTTATCTTCATCACACTTTGCTTGTGGCCTTTGTACTTGAAGGTCACTTTGGCTTCATTTAAAAATCCTTGGCTCACATTTTCTTTTTTTGGTATTTGTACTGTGTTATGTCATTTATTCCACTGTGTTTTCTGTGTATTGTGTGAAGGTCTAATCCCACATAAGTTACTTGATCATTTACCTTATGCCAAAGGGACTTCTGTTCTATAAAGTCCAATAATTTTAATAAACTATGTCTTGGAGTTGGACAATTCTTGGTCATATGTCCACGCATATCATGTCCCCTTCAAATACACAGGTTCAAGTCATCTTTTTTATTTTCAGGAAAGTTTTCGTTAATAGTTCCTACTCCACTGCTTATGGGGAGTGGGGGTGGGGGGTGTACTTCTATTATGCACATGTTGGATCTTCTTTGCCTGTCTTCTATAACCATCCATCACTTTCTCTTTTGACCTTTTTATTCTACTGATTTTTTTTTCCTACTTCCTTTATTCGGTTTTTCTTTTGCTATCCTAATTGCTCTGCTGGGTTTTGTGGGGGACTTGGGGAAAACTGAAAAACAATGCCACTGTCACCATCTTGCCCTGAATCTTATTGAGTTTTAAAGTTATTTTGTTATTGTCACTTTATTTTGCTTATAAAACAACTTCTTTTACAAAGGGGAAGTGCCTTTAGAGATCACTAATTGCAAAAGCTTCTTACCTGTCTTTGTATACGGAGTTAGTTAACTTGAACTAGTCCAGTGAAGTTATTATCAGTGAACAAAACTTCTACAGCAAATACAATTTACAAATTTAAGTGAGAAATTTTCCAAGAAAATGCTTTCACAAACACTTTACTATATGACCATTCATAGTTTTGAGGTGAAAACTCAACAGCTTTTGAAACTGCTAAACCCAGCATTTCAATAATATGGGAGAGCTCTTTGTACTTCTTGGTAGTCAAACTTATAAAGTCAACTTTGGAATGTGGTCCAGTGATATGGGACTTACACAGCAGGTTCACTGGTTAAAATGTCAATTACCTGTACCCCTGGACTCAGAGGCCCCAAAAGGCTGAAATCCAGGGAACTTTTCTGGTTTTGTTTTGACCTGAAGGTGCCTGCCCTCGACACTGGCTCATCGGCCCACTAATCAAGGACACTAAGAAGCGATGTCCACTTTATTACCTTATTGGCTGGACTGTACTGAGTTATATATCTGAGTGTCTCATTTCTACTGATTCTCTAACCCTTGAGGGCCAAACCACAGTAAATCTTCATTTTAGAAGGGACACATACATACTTAGCATATCTTGTATAAGAATAATAGACTATGATCATAATTTGATAATCCCATCTGGTTCATTATGAAACCCCCTGTACTCATTGTATCTATATGTCAGCTAGGGCATTCCATCCTTTTAGATGCAATTTAATTTAGCCTGACCACACCTCCACCTCATATCACCCTTTACACAGAAAGTTCATTCACTGACAATAACTTCACTGGACTAGTACAAGTTAACTTGTTAAGTATACAAAGACAGGTTAGAATCTTTTCCACTTAGTGTATCTCTAAAGGCATTTCCCTTTTGTGAAAAGAAAATTGTAAGTAAAATACAGTGACAGTAACAAAGCAAGTTTAAAACACAGAAAGATTCAGGTCAAGATGGTGACACTGGCACTGCAATCTCTAAGGATCTCAGAGGAGTCTCACACTTCTCTCCATGACCCATAATTTTGAGCTCTGGCATCTACTGATTCAGTCTGGTTTTTGGAGGTTCCTCTTCTTGTTCCATACATATCACCCCAACCTACACTGGGCACCCTCTGTTTTCTTCACCACGGGGCTGCAGACTTTGGACTTTGGGGGCATATTGGGCGTTGAGATTGAGGGTTTGGGAAGGTTTGTGGGTTAACATTCAGACTACAGCGGAAAGTGGGACATTAGACACTTGTTTTGGAAAAGTCCCTTAGTCATTGTTATGACATCACCACTACCCCCAATAAAGCCCTACCACTAGCATCTTTCTGGGCTCTTCTCTGCCTCACAGACAACCCCCACCCCCTTCATATAGCTAATTCTTGGAACACCAACATTCTTACTTTACTATGCAGAACAATTTAGTTCTCTGACTTGCAGCTAGGTTTTCTTTATTCAACACCATATCAGTGTGATTTGCTAAATGATTCAACACCACATCAGTGTGATTTACTAACTATTCCAAAAAGAAATAATGGCTTCTCCTAGGAGACAGAGCTGCTGTGGTCAGTTACACGTTCTCGATTTTCTTTCTCTTT
>NW_007728420.1:226129-231806 GCF_000696425.1 Galeopterus variegatus | reverse complement strand
TAGATGCAGCTGTCCCAGAATCATGAGCCAAATAAACCTCTGTTCTTTATAAATTACTCAGTCTCAGGTATTCAGTTACAGCAACACAAAAACGAACTAATACACCTTGTTACCAATCTTATGGGAACGCTTTCAGTCTTTCACCATTAAATATGATATTAGCTATGGTTTCAGGGGAAATGTAGAGGGTTAGAGATCTTAATTCCTATTTGATGATTGGATAGGGTTTTTAGGTAATGCATGTATGGGACAAAAGTCATTGGATAGGAGGTAAGAGCCTACAGCTAGGGGTCAAGAGCCCACCAAATCAATTCTAATCACTGTTTAGGTAAGGGATTATATATACTGATTGTTAATATAATGGGTTCATTGGAAGATTTTGTGAGAAGGAAACTCACACAGGTCTAAAGCCTTTAATGTGAACAAGAGAACTGAAGCAAAACACGGCTTGTTCTGAGGGCAATAACCCTTAATACAACAACATTTAAATGATTGGAAAATATGTGAGTTAAGATTCCAAGGATGTTCTGCTAGATTAGTTCGTACATGGGGGTTGTTCCACATTTTGCTTTAAGCTGTTTCTTTCAGCTGTTTCTTTCAGTTTCTCAAGAAGTCAGGCACTTTAGTGATTATCTTATTGTTTCTTTTGCATGTCACATAGTTTAGATTTATGGCTCTTTTGATGGTCTATTGTTTAAACTATTTTGAACCATGCATGCTTGGATGAAGATTGTTACATAGCCAATTTCTTTATGTTCCTACTATGATTGGTTAATCTTACTATCTGGGTCTTTCCTGTAATTTCCTTGTCTTTACAATAAAAACTGAAGCAAAAACTGACTTGGGGCTGTATCCTGTTTCTCCTAACAGAGGAGTTGCTGAGGAGCAGTCCCTTGGGCTTCTCATTGCATTCATGTTCCTTTTAGTAATCTTTTTGCATCTCTCTTACACAGAGATTATGTCAACCTAAAATAACAATAGAGGGAGTGGCTCTATAAAAATGTGAGTTAATTCCAGGATAAGGATTACAATCCAGAAATACACATGCTGTGGTGAACCATGGGTGGCCACAGGTGTTCCCAAGGAGGCAAAGGAAGGCAAGGGTTTTTAAAGGCAAAATGAAGAAGGTTACATAAGAAATAATCATTCTTGGCTACAAGGATTAATAACAAGTGTAGCATCAGTCCAGTGTTGAACAGGAAGTTGCTGGGCAGACATCTTCACAGAAGTATTATTTGTGCAATGTTGTGGTTTTCAGAGAGTTCTTGTATTAATTTTTATCATATGTGTGTATGTGTGAGAGCCCCTCCTTTTTGGCCTCCCAACTTCATTTTGTTAGAGTTTGGCATAAGTGACTCCATTTTGATTTTGAGAACTTTCACACAAGTACACTTTCACCACTTCTACTCAACATAGTACTGGAAGTCCTGGCCAGAGAAATTAGGCAAGAAAAACAAGAAAAGAGACATCCAGATTGGAAAGGAAGAAGTAAAATGATCTCTGTTTGCAGATGATAAGCTCTTATGTGTAAAAAAACCTCTAAATATTTCATAAAAGGACCATAAGAACTAATAAATGAATTCAGCATAGTAGCAGGATACAAAGTCTATGCACAAAAATCAGTTGATTTGCATACTCTAACAATGAACAATCCCCAAAATTTTTGACTAGCCTTTAAAAAAGAAAATTAAGAAAAAATTTATTTATTTACAATAGCATCAAAAATAAGAAAATACTTAGGAATTTAAGTGAATTAAGGAGACAAAAGACTTGTACAATAGAGACTACAAAACATTACTGAAAAATATTAAGGATGACCTAAATAAGTGGAAAGGCATCTTGTGTTTATGTATTGAACAACTTAATATTGTTAAGATGTAATACAATCCAAAGCAGTCTACAAATTTAATGCAATACCTACCAAAATTCCAATGACACTTTTGCAGAAATAGAAAAACCCATTCTAAAATTCATAAGGGATCTCAAGGGATCCCAAATAGCCAATCTTGAAAAGGAAGAACAAAGCTGGAGGACTCACAATTCGCAATCTTAAATCCTACTACGCAGCTTCAGTAATCAGAACAATGTGGTATTGGCATGAAGACAGACACATAGACCAATGGAGTATAATAGGGAGTCCAGAAATAAACCCTCATATGTATGGCCCAATGATCTTTGACAAGTTTGCCAAGACTATTTGATGAGGAAAAGACAGTCTTTTCAAGAAATGGGGCTGGGAAAAGTGGATATCCACATGCAAAATAATGAAGCTGAAGCCCAACCTAACACCACATATGAAAAAATGACTCAAAATGTATCCATGACCTAAATGTAAGGCCTAAAAATGTAAAACTTTTAGAAGAAAATATAGAGCTACATCTTCATGACATTGAATTTGGCAATGATTTCTTTAATATGACACCAAAAGGTACGAGCAAAAAACAGATGAATGGGAAAAAATTTTCAAATATATATCTGATATGGGATTAATATCCAGAATACATAGAGAACTCCTACAACTCAACAACAACAAAAACCAACCCAATTTGAAAAATGGGTAAAAGACTTGAATAGACATTTCTCCAAAGAAGACATACAGATGCCAATAAGCATATGAAAAGACGTTCAACATCACTAACCATTAGGGAAATGCAAATCAAAACCACAATGAGATACCACTTTACAGAAGATGGCTACTGTCAATGAAACAAAAAATAACAAAGGTTGGCAAGAATATAAAGAAATTATAACACTTGTGTGCTGTTGGTGGGAATATAACACGGCACAGCCACTGTGAAAAGCAATATGATAGTCCCTCAAAAAATTAAAAATAGAACTACCATATAATCAGCAATCCCCCTTCCAGATATATATCCAGGAAAACTGAAATTAAGGTCTCAAAGAGATATCTGTACTCCTGTGTTTATTGCAGCATTATTCACAATAGCCAAGACACAGAAAGCAACTAAATGTCCATCAATGGATGAGTGGATAAAAAAAAAGTGGTATATATGTATGCAGTGTAATATTGTTCGGCCTTAAAACAGAAGGAAATTCTGCCATATGTGACAATGTTGATGAACCTTAAGGACATCTTGTTAAATGAAATGAGCCAGTCACATAAAGACAAATACTGTATGATTCCACTTACAGTCAAAATCATAGAGACAGAAAGTAAAAGGCCCTGTACTGGCCAGTGGCCAAAAAAAAAAAAAAAAGAAAAGAAAAGAAAAATTTGACCACAATAAAAATTTTTTAAAAGAAAGAAAGTAGAATGATGGTTGATAGTTGCCAGGGCTCGGGGAGGCAGAAACAGGGAGTTACTGTTTAATGTGTAGAGAGTTTCAGTTTTACAAGATGAAAAAAGTTATGGAGGCGGGTGATGGTGATGGTTGCACAACATGATAAATGTATTTAATACCCCTGAACTGTACACTTAAAAATGGTGAAGATGGTTGCTGGACAGTTAGCTCATTTGGTTAGAGCGTGGTGCTAATAACACCAAGGTCAAAGGCTCAGATCCCTGTACCGGCCAGCTACCTCTCCCCAAAAAAGGCAAAGTTTAAGATAGTGAATTTTATGTTATGTGTATTTTACCATAATAAAAAAATTAAAAAATTTAAAAGAATAATGAGAAAATATTATAAACATCTTTGCTCCAATTAATTCCACCACTTAGTTGAAATGAACAAATTCCTTGAAAGGCACAAATTTCCAAATTGCCCCAAGCAGAAATTTACAAACTGAGTAGACCTATGGAAATTTTTTTTTTTTTTTGCCTTTTGCCTTTTCTCGTGACCGGCAATGGATCGCAACCCTCAGTGTCGCGCCCGTACCGGACCAGGACCGGCAACGGGATCGCAACCCTCGGTGTTGCGTCCGCACCTTGCTCAGCCAGTGAGCCGCCGGTCTGTATGTGGGATCCGAACCCTCGGCGGGAGCGGCGCTGCGCTCCCAAGTGGCGCACTGTAGCAGTGCGCCACCGGGCCGGCCCCCTATGGAAATTTTTAAAAATTGGATTCATAATTAAAACTTTCCCTTAAAGAAAACTCTGGGTCCAGATGGTTTTACTGGTGATTTCTTTCATTCATTTAAGGAAGAAAAATACCAATCTTATACAGATGCTTTCATGAAAATAGTGCAGGGGGGAACATTTCCCAATTCACATAATGAGGCTAGCATTTACCTGATGCTAAACTCAAAAAAGGTTTAGGTTTATCAGTAGACAAAACTATCGACCAATACCCATCATAAACATATGTGCAAAAATCCTTAACAAAATACTAACAAGTTAAATCTAGCAATATATAAAAATGATACTACATCATGACCAAATGAGATAACTCAATGTAAACTTTAAAAATCAATGATTTTTTAGTTAACTTCTCAATAGTGCAGAAAAGGCATTTGCCAATATTTATCACCCATTTATGTTAAAATCTCTCACCACACTTGAAATAGAAGGGAACTTCCTCATTTTGATAAGTTCATCCATGTAAAACTTATTGCTAACATCATATTCAGTGGTGAAAGTCTGAAAGCTTTTGCCCCAAGATTAGGTCCAAGACTAGAATTGTCCACTCTTACCACTTCTATTCAGCATTGTACTGGAGGTCCTAGCCAGTTCCACAAGGCAAGAAAAAAGTCGTACACATTGGAAACAAAAAACAAAATTGTTCATGTTTGCAGGTGACATGATCATTGTGACACATTGTATGTTCCAAAGGTGGTTGCACAAATATTGCCCACCACACATGCTCTTCTGACAATGTGACTTGGGCATTTCTTCACTTGAGAGATGGCATCTATGATCCTTTCTTTTGAAATTGTGTGGGCTTTTGTGACTACTATGACCAATTAAGTACAGTGGAAGTGACACTCTGAAACTTCTAAAGCTAGCTAGGTCATATAAGGTGATACAGCTTCTGCCTTGCTCACAGTAGTACTTGCTTTTCAAGCTTTCAGTTACCATGTAATCAGTCTCTGTCCTGAGGATGCTATGCAGTAAAAAGCCCAAAATATGCCACACTGTAAGATCATTCAAAGAGTTTCTGAGACTGCATGACTAGAGAGATGTTCCACCTTAGCACCCCTGCTCTTTCAGCTTTAGCTACCATCTGAATGCAACCGCATAGGAAATCCTGAGCCAAACTCAGCTGAGCATTTTACAAATTCCTGTACCAAAGAAAATGTGAGCAATAATAAAATGAGTGTTTTTTTGTACAAATATGTTTTAGAGTGATTTGTTTTCCAGCAAACAATAACCAGAAAATAACGTACCTAGAAAATCTTAAGAAACATATTTTTAAAAGCTATTAGAATAAGTGAATTTAGCAAGACCATAGGATAAAAAGTCAACATAGGGCCGGCCCGGTGGCGCACTGGATAAGTGTGCCGCTTGGGAAGCGCGGCAGCGCTCCCGCCCGAGGGTTCGGATCCCACATACAGACCAGTTCCCGCTCACTGGCTGAGCGAGGCGCGGGAGCAACACCGAGGGTTGCGATTCCGTTACCGGTCAGTAAAAAAGACAAAACGGAAAAAAAAATCTATTTGATTTCTATATACTAGCAGATAATAATCAGAATGTAAAATTTTTCAAAATGTCATTTATGATAGCATCAAAAACTATAAAACATTTAGACGAGCATGACTTATACTTGAAAATTACAGAACATTG